>NC_056732.1:1436157081-1436377081 GCF_019279795.1 Protopterus annectens
GGCCTATGGACTTGCATATTAAACTGACGCCTCTTTCTTTACTTAGGCCTAAATTTTGATCCATGCCTAAAAAAAATGACACCCAGGCCACATGCTCAGGCCTCTATGCCTAAAAAACAAATGATAAGAATGGCTGAAGATCTATTAACTCTAATCAGGAGTAGCCAACCCCCCCCCCCCTTCTATGAGGCTAGGACTGATGTTGATTATGAATCTTCTGATCAGGATTCTGTTTTTTCTGATTCTTCTGATGATCTGGATTTGCCCTTATCTATTTATGAGGATTCTGATGCAGAGGACTCAATTCCCTCTGCTTCCCCTTCTGAGGATTTTTCTTTTGGAGAAACCTTACATACTCTAAGGGAGCATTTCCACTGGGAAAGCCAGGATTTTTCTGATTCAAAAAAGAGGCTTAGGGATTTCCTTCTCCTACCTCAGCATAGGCCTTTAGCTATTCCTCCTGTACTAGACATTGTTGATGATACTTTTTCAGAATCTAGTTTGGCCCCTGATTCCCTGCCTCCTGCTCCCAGAAAACCTGACAGATACTAAAGGGTCCCTGAGTCCCACAAGTTCCTTTTTAAAAATCCTATTGCAGATCCAGAGACAATTTCACAGGGGCCCAAGGGCATTAAGGCTTCTCCTGCTAAAAATCCTACCCCTTC
Organism: Protopterus annectens; assembly: GCF_019279795.1. Lineage (NCBI taxonomy): Eukaryota > Metazoa > Chordata > Ceratodontiformes > Protopteridae > Protopterus > Protopterus annectens. Next base: position 1,436,157,747 of record NC_056732.1, read on the forward strand.
TTATAGAGACTCCAGGGCGCTGGATAGATGGGGTAAGAAGGTTTACACTTCTGCAGCCTTGGCCATTAGGGCTTTAAACTGCCGGTTTCATATATTAAAGTATCAGCAACATGTTATTGGACTGCTTAAACAGAAAATTATGTTTATTCCTGACTGTGTGGAAAATAAAGAATTACAGGATGTAATGCATTCTACTGAACAAGTTGGAAAACATACTTTGCATTGTGGTTTTGATTCATTTGAGGCCTCTTGCAGGGCTGCTGTTACTGGGTCTGATCTCAGAAGGCATGCTTGACTTAAGGAGCAATCTTTGCCTGATCATGTTAAAGCTCAATTGTTGGATGCTCCTTTAAATCAGGACTGCCTGTTTGGCAACAAGGCTGAGGAAGTTCTTAAAAAAGATGGAAGATGAAGCAAAATCTATGCAAACTGTTAAAGATTTTTACAATTTCAGCCTCCTAGATTTAGTAGGCACTGGCCCTCTAAGAATTGGTCCTTTCCAGCCCCTTCCAGGTCTTCTCAAGCCAAACCCAGACACAGCAAAAACCCCAGGTTTCAGTCCCAGGGGAGACATAGAACAGCCTCCACTTCCAAATCTGTGAATAATAAGGTTCCCCCCTATGGTAAACCTTCTCAGTTACTTCCTTTTAAAATTTCCAAGCACTTAACTGACTGCCCCTTTGGGGGGAAAGATTGTTCTTCATACAAAGAATTGGGAAGTCATTACCCAGGACAAATGGGTTTTAAATATAGTGTCCTAGGGATACAAATTTCACTCCCACACGTTGCCAACACCAAGCGGGTGGCCGGACCTACCCCCAAATCAGTGGGCAGAGGCCCAAAAACATTTACTTTCTCTCTTAAGCATGGGGGCTATTCAACTGATACCAGAAGAGGAAAAGGGGACAAGGTTTCTACTCAAGACTTTTTCTGGTACCCAGAAAAGACAACTCATGGCATCCTATCCTGGACCTGTCTACTCTAAACACATTTTTGGAGATTCCAAAATTCAAGATGCTGACCCTTCACCAATTACTTCCTATGCTAGGCAAAGATGCCTGATTGACAACACTAGATTTAAAAGAAGCATACCTGCACATCCCAATCAGGGAATCTTGCAGAAGGTACCTACGCTTCATAGCAGGCTTACATGCACTATCAGATCTCTGCACTGCCCTTTGGCTTATCTACTGCGCCGAGGGTATTCACTAAGTGCCTAGCTCCAGTTATTGCATTTTGCAGGCAACAAAATATTCAAATATACCCATACCTGGATGATTGTCTAATTCAGGCAGAAAGCCAGGATATACTTTTGAATCATCTGGCCTTTGTACAAAGGGTTCTAACTTGACTGGGGTACACCATAAACGAAAATAAATCACACCTGGTACCCTGTCAACAAATTATATTCCTGGGAGCAAGCTTGAATACAACTTCCTAGATGGCTTACCTCACGCCAGAGAAACAAATTCATTTGACAACCTACTTCAAATAAAGTGGCCACAAAAACCCTGCTATCTGCAAGACAAATACTGCAAAGCTTGGGGTTCATGGCCTCCTGCATTCTTCTAATTCCATATGCAAGACTGCATATGAGGAAACTACAGTGGTATCTAAAAAGCCTATGGTGTCAACATTCTCAAGACCTGGAAACTGATTCCTATCATACCTTGCCTACGCCTAGAGTTCCGTTGGTGGGCAGAGGCCTGCCACCAAAATAAGGGACTGCTTTTCACACCACCCCCTGCCACTCAAACCCTAACAACAGATGCATCAGACCATGCATGGGGGGCTCACCTGGCAGGGAAGTGCATTCAGGGCAAATGGAACCGAAGTCAAATGCACCTCCATATCAATCATAAATAAATGTTAACTGTATAGAATGCTTTGACAGCCTTCAAGGACCTCATGCTTCCAGAACATCTAATGGTAAAGACGGACAACACCACTGTTATGTGGTACATAAACAAGCAGGGGGATACACATTTTTACCTCCTCTGCAGACTAGCCATGGCATTGTGGAACACAGCCTTGAGCTACCAAGTGCACCTACAAGCTCAATTCCTGCCAGGAAAATTAAATACATTGGCAGACGGACTAAGCAGAAACCTCATGGACCCACACAAGTGGAAACTAGAACCAAAGATTTTCAACATGTTGACAAGAAAATGGGGGAGCCCAGATATAGACCTATTTGCCTCTCCCCAGAACTACCAATTGGACAACTTTTGCACAAGGACTCCCCACAAACAAGCCTGGAAAGTGGATGCTGTGTCCTTCAGCTGGAAAAACCTGTCCGTCTATGCCTCCCCCCCCCGCCTCTTCTCTCCAAAGTACTACTAAAAATCAAACAGGACAACCCATGGATGATTTTGATTGCTTCAGACTGGCCACGCCAACACTGGTACCCCCTCCTGTGCAGTGTATCACTGTTATCTCCATGGCACTTGCCTCAGACTCCTTCCCTGCTGTGTCAGCAGGAGAACCAGATTCTGCATCCTCAGCTTCTAACACTGAACCTTGCAGCCTGGCTATTTACTTAATCTTTCCTTTACCATCCCTCAGCAAACCTGTGATGGATATCATTTTAGAGGCAAGGAGGCCTAGTACTAGAAAATCTTATGCTGAAAAATGGAAAAGATTCTGTGCCTGGAACCAATCTCAAGGGATGAGCACAGCAGCGCCCAATTTACCTCAGATTTTACAATACTTAACTGAGATGCTTCACAAGTACCTGTCTTTTTCCTCCATTAAAATCCATGCCTCAGCCATTTCAGCTCATTATAACACAGAACCTCCCCTCTTCTCTCATCCACTGCTCAAGCAGTTCCTCAGAGGGGTCAGAAATTTGAGACCACCCAGGGAGCACTAACCCCAGCCTGGGACCTTAACTTTGTCTTGGAGAAACTCTCTCTACCTCCTTTCAAGCCAGTGGCTACTGCTGACTTAAAATTTCTTTCTTGGAAAACAGCTTTCCTTTTAGCAATCACTTCAGCTAGAAGGGTATCTGAATTACAGGCCCTTGTGGCAGTGGAGCCTTTCATCATCTTTCATGCTGACAGGGTGTCCCTCAGAACCACTCCATCCTTCATGCCCAAGGTGTTATCCAGTGTGGCTCTTAATCAGTCCATTTATTTGCCAACCTTCTTTCCCAATCCACAGAATAAAGGGGAACGGATACTGCATTCCTTAGATGTGCACAGACAACTTAGATTCTACTTGGACAGGACTAAACCTCAAAGGAAATCTGAACAACTGCTGGTGGCATATGTTCTTCGTGTTTCACTGTTGCAGTCATTACATTTGGGTAATCTGCTGGCAGGTTGCCCTCAGTCAGCCTGAATTCCAAAGTCTTGGGTCCTGCGTCGGTTGCTGTCTCCTCTTCCATGATGTCAGGTCGTCAGGGGTATAAAACATGCAGCCGACGCCATTTTCTTTAGTCTTTCTTGCCGTGCGGTGCCCGAAGCAGAAGCATTTCGCAAGTGCTTGTCGGCCGACTACTGAATTATTCGCGTTTGAGTTTCTGAACCGAAGTCTTCAATAAAGCTAAGTACCTTGTTGGGGAAACTTTTTTCTTGCTTTTTACCGATGTCAGAAAAAGTTAATAATTGTATTACTTGTGGGAAGCAAATACCTCATAAGGATTTCCATTTATACTGTATTCCTTGCCTAGGCCCTAATCACAACATGCCTGGTTGTCAGTTTTGTGCTAGATTTAACCAACACACTATTAAGCGTTGGTATATTTTTGCATCTAAGTGTTTTGGAAACAGATTTAACTACACAGAGATGTTGTTGGATAGCAATCCGACTACAGGAGTACATAAAAAACACAAAGAAAAGACAAAGAAAGGCAGTCGAGATCCAAAACTGACGACGGACCTTCTCCTAAGCCAGTCGCCGGTTCGCCGGTACTCAGTGAGGCGCTTTCACAGCCCCTGATACCAACTACCTTCGAGTCGCAGGCGTCTACCAACACCCATATGGAGTTCGGCATGCCACAAGATATTCAAGGTATTGGATAAATGGATGTATCTCCCTCAGATGGGTCCGGAGCCGCTGAGCAGGCACCGGCTTCTGAGGGTGTACTCAGACCTCAACATTTTTATATCAAACTGACGAAAGCTGCAAAACCAAAGGCAAAGACACCTTCTAAAACTAAAAAAAACAACGCCTGAGACATGTGCACAGGCCTCTATGCCTAAAAAACAGATGATCAAAATGGCTGAAGATCTTATTACCTTGATCAAGGGTACCCATCCCCCTCCAGATAAGAGGCCTAGGCAAGACACTGACTGAATCTTCAGATCAGGTTTCTATTTCTTCTGATTCCTCTTCTGATCAGGAATTATCTTTACCTCCCTATGAGGATTCTGATGCTGAGGAGTCTATTCCATCTGCATCTCCTCCTGGGGATTATTCATTTGACGAAACCTTGCATACTTTGAGGGAGCATTTTCACTGGGAGAGTCAAGACTTCTCAGAATCAAAAAAGAGGCTCAGGGATTTCCTCCTCCTCCCTCAGCATAAGCCTTTAGCCATTCCCCCTGTGTTGGACATTGTGGATGATGTCTTTTCGGAGTCAAGCCTGACCCCTGACTCTTTACCTCTGGCTCCCAGTAAGCCTGACAGGTATTACAGGGTTCCTGGCTCTCATAAATTTTTATATAGAAACCCTGCTGCTGATCCTGAAACTATTTCACAGGGTCCAAAGGGAGTTAAGGCCTCTTCAGCAAAAAATTCGACCCCCTCCGACAGAGATTCAAGGGCGCTGGCCAGATGGGGGAAAAAAGTTTATACATCTGCAACCTTGGCAATCGGGGCCTTAAACTGTCAATTTCATATGCTTAAGTACCAGCAACATGTTATGGGATTGCTGAAACAGAAAATGATGTTGATTTCAGAATGTGCAGAAAATAAGGAACTGCAGGAATTATTGCATGCAGCTGAACAAGTTGGAAAGCATACTTTGCAATGTGGTTTTGATTCTTTAGAGGTCTCCTGCAGGGCCGCAGTTACTGGATCTGTGATTAGGAGGCATGCCTGGTTAAAGGAACAAAATTTGCCTGATCATGTAAAAACTAATTGCTAGATTCACCTTTACAGCTTGATTCACTGTTTGGTATCAAGGCAGAAGAGGTTTTAAAGAAAATGGAAGACAAAGCTAAATCTATGCAAACTGTTAAAGATTTCTTACAAGTGCAGCCACCTAGATTCAGTAGACACTAGCCTACACAAAATTGGTCCTTTCCTGTGTCAGACAGAGCTCAAAGGGGCAATTCCAGATGCCCTAAGGGTTCCAGGTACCAACCTCAAGACTCATACAGGTCAAAGCAATAGGACGCATCCACCTCCAAATCTGGAGGAGAAAAAGCGCAAACCTACAGAAAGCAATCTCAATGACTTCCCTCTACCTACACCAAGCACTTATCTTTTGGCAGCACCCATAGGGGGAAAAATAACACTTTTTTTGCTCAAAATTGGCAGTTAATAACCCAGGACAAGTGGGTACTGAACATCTTTTCACAGGGGATACAGATTCCATTTCCACACTCTGCCAATGGTAAATGATTGGCCAGACCTGCCAAAAAACCAATGGGCAGAGGCACAGAAATAGGTTACATCCCTCATGGATATGGGGGCCATTCAGACAGTACCAGAACAGGAAAAAGGACAAGGTTTTTACTCAAGACTGTTCTTGGTACCCAGAAAGGACAAGGCCTGGCAGCCAATACTGGATTTATCGATTTTGAACACATACATGGACATTCCAAAATTCAAAATGCTCACTTTGCAACAGCTTCTGCCCATGCTGGGCAAGAATGCTTGGCTGGTGACTTTAGACTTAAAAGAGGCATACCTGCATGTCCCAATAAGACAGTCGTGCAGAAGATACCTCAGATTCAAGGCTGGCTTAATGCATTACCAATTCTCTGCACTGCCCTTTGGCTTATCTACTGCGCCCAGGGTCTTTGCAAAGTGCCTGGCACCAGTAATTACATTTTGCAGACAAAGAAGTATTCAAATATATCCTTACTTGGATGACTGTCTCATTCAAGCAGAGAACAAGGACACTCTTCTACGATACCTGGTATTTGTGAAAAGGCTTCTAGCATACTTAGGGTACACAATAAACGAAAAGAAATCACAACTGGTACCCTCTCAAAAGATAACATTCCTGGGTGCAAGCTTACATACAACTGGCCCAGATGGCTTACCTTACGCCAGACAAACAAAGGCAACTGACTGCTTACTTCAAGCTGATGGCAGCAAAACCCCAGTCTTCTGCAAGACCAATTCTGCAGGCTCTGGGCTTCATGGCATCCTACATCCTACTAATTCCATATGCAAGACTGCATATGAGGAAACTTCAGTGGTACCTAAAAAGTTTATGGAGTCAACATTCACACAGTCTGGAAACAATGATTCTTCTCATCCCCTGCCAGCAGCAGGAGTTTCTATGGTGGGCAAAGGCCTGTCACCAAAACATGGGATGGCCCTTCACTCTACCCCCTGCCAGCCAAACCTTAACAACAAACTCATCAGATTATGCCTGGGGGGCCCACATGGCAGGAAGATGCATTCAGGGCATATGGACACCAAATCAAATGCATCTACATATCAACCAGAAAGAGATGCTAGCTGTTCAAAATGCCCTAACAGCCATCAAGGACTTACTTCATCCAGGACAACTACTGATAAAGATGGACAACACCACAGTCATGTGGTATATAAACAAGCAAGGGGGCACACACTCATACCCCCTTTGCAGATTAACCATGGCACTGTGGGACACAGCTTTGACCTACCAAATAAATCTTCAAGCTCAATTCCTGCCTGGAAAACAGAACACTCTGGCAGACGATTTAAGCCGAAACCTTATGGATCCTCACGAGTGGAAACTAAATCCACAAGTGTTCAGCATGATAACAGAAATTGGGGAGCCCAGACATAGATCTATTTGCCTCTTCTCAAAATTATCAATTGACAAGATTCTGCACAAGGACTTATCACAGACAAGCATGGAAAGTGGACGCCCTATCCTTCAGTTGGGAAAACCTGTCAGTTTACGCCTTTCCTCCTCTGCCTCTTCTACCCATGTTCCCCCTAAAAGTCAGACAAGAGAAGCCAAACATGATATTAATTGCCCCGGACTGGCCCCGCCGGTACTGGTACCCAATCCTAAGGAACTTGTCTCAATACCCAGCTTGGACCTTGCCTCAAAGACCACAGTTACTGTCCCAGCAAAACAATCAGATCCTGCACAATCAACTACAGACTCTGAACCTGGCAGCATGGCTAATCATGTAATCATGCGAACGACACCTCTCAGTAAAGCTGTGATGGATGTTATTTTGGAAGCCAGAAGGCCTAGTACTAGAAAATCTTATGCTGACAAATGGAAGAGATTCTGTGCTTGGAATCAAGCACAAGGAACTGATACAGCAGAACCACATATTCCTCAGATATTAAAATACTTGACTGAGATGCTTGACAAAGGCCTATCTTTCTCATCAATCAAACTCCATGCTTCTGCCATTTCGGCTCATTACAATACAGAGCCACCAATCTTTTCTTATCCCTTATCTAAAGCAGTATCTTAGAGGAGCCAAAAATGTAAGACCTCCTAGAAGATCACCATTACCTGCATGGGACCTCAATTATGTGTTGGAAAAACTCACCCTGCCTCCATTTGAACCAGCCGCCACCGCTGATATGAAGTTCTTATCATGGAAGACAGCTCTGCTACTAGCAATTACTTCAGCAAGAAGAGTTTCAGAGCTACAGGCCCTCATGGCTGTAGAGCCTTTTATCATTTTTTCCCAGACAGGGCGTCTCTGAGGACAAATCCTACTTTCATGCCTAAGGTGGTTTCCAATGTGGTTCTTAACCAAACAATTCATCTGCCAACTTTTTATCCAAATCCGCAGAACAAAGGGGAGAGAATTCTGCATTCCTTGGATGTACACAGTCAGCTAAGATTCTACTTGAGCAGGACTAAGACTCTAAGAAAAACTGAGCAATTATTAGTGTCATATGCTGCAGGTTCAGAAGGAAAGGCTATTTCAAAGCAGACAATTTCAAAGTGGATAAGCCACTGCATCAGTTTCTGCTACTTACACCATGGTAAACCTGTGCCCAAAGGCATTAGGTCTCATTCCACCAGAGCTGCAGCTACTTCAGCAGCCTTTCTCAGAGGAGTACCAACCAAAGACATTCTAGAGGCTGCTACTTGGAGTTCTGTTCACACCTTTACAAAACACTACCATTTGCCTCTTTACTCTAAGTCCAGGGCAGGCTTCACCACTGCAGTGCTGCAGGGCCTTATAACCACACCTAATGCTGTTTAGCTCCAGCCTCCCAACCATAGCTTTGGGATTCTACCCAAATGTAATGACTGCAACAGTGAAACACGAAGAACATACTACAGTTGTGTACACTTACCATAAATGTAGATGTTCGAGTGTATTCACTGTTGCAATCCAGGTTACCCTCCCTCCATCCCCCTGTCATTCTAAAGTTTATCTTTCCTTCTCTTTCTTCTACAACCTATGTGGTGTATTTGCTTGTAGATGAAGATAAAGTTTATTTTGATGCATGTATATTTACATATATATATATATATATATATATATATATATATATATATATATATATATATATATATATATATAATATTGCTATCTTTTTGGGGGCACCTGACATCGGGGGCAAGAAGAACTGAAGAAAATGGTGTCGGCTGCATGTTTTATACCTCTGACGACCTGACGTCATGGAAGAGGAGACAGCAACCGACGCAGGACCCAAGAATTTGGAATTCAGGCTGACTGTGGGCAACCTGCCAGCAGATTACCCAAATGTAATGACTGCAACAGTGAATACACTCGAACATCTACATTTATGGTAAGTGTACACAACTGTACTTTGCTGCAGGGGCAGAGGGGAAGGCTATTTCAAAGCAAACCATTTCTAAATGGATAAGCATTGCATTAATTTCTGCTATAAGCACCATGGAAAACCTCTCCCCCATGGGATCAGACCTCACTCCACCAGGGCTGCATCTACCTCTACAGCCTTTCTCAGAGGCGTCCCTACCAGGGACATCCGAGAAGCTGCTACCTGGAGTTCTGTACATACTTTCACCAAGCATTATCAGTTGCCAATCTCTAAATCCAGAGCTGGCTTTGCCACTGCAGTCTTGCAGGATCTTATAGCTGGCCCTAATGCTATCTAAATTCCTCCTCCCAACCATAGCTTTGGGAATCTCCCCAAGTGTCATGACTGTAACAGTGAAACTCGACGAAGATAGTACAGCTGTGTACATTTACCATAAATGTAGATGTTCGAGTGCACTCACTGTTGCAGTCCTGGTTACCCTCCCTCCAGTCCCCTAACTTCTTTTGGCTATACCTCTACTTTCCTTTAATATGCTTAAAAGCCTTTTTGGTGTATTTGCTTTTTTGTTGGAGGTATATCTTTGTGCTTTTATATTTAATTGCTTCCCATTAGGAGGACACCTGACATCTCGGGCAAGAAAAACTGATGTAATGGCGTCGGCTGCATGTTTTATACCCCTGACGACCTGACGTCATGGAAGAAGGGACAGCAACGGATGCAGGACCCAAGACTTTGTTAATCAGGCCGACTGAGGGCTACCTGCAAGCAGATAACTCAAATGTAATGACTGCAACAGTGAATACACTCGAACATCTACATTTATGGTAAGTGTACACAACTGTACTTTACTTGTATTGTTATCCTCAGATATGCATGGTTTTGCACTCAACCTATGCCAGAGGATTTCAAAGCCATGTTCATTGATTCACTTTTACACAAGAATCTTTTGTTCAGCCTACAGGCAGCCAACTTATTTAAAGCCTTACAGGAACAAGGCAAAACTATGAAAGACTATAGACAGATTCTGCTTACCTCTGTACCCAGATATGAGAAGAAGTACCCTACCAAGCCCACTCTTCTAATCAGAAGGGAATCCTGGCCACTTCAGAAACACAGGAAGAAACTTCCAGAGAAACCTTAAAAGGGCCCCAGATCTAGGAGGCCTCTTTTTTCAGAGAAGCCACTGTCACCCTGCCACACTCCCTCTCAGCCCCACCCATCCCCTCTCCAAAAGACTGACTCAGTTCATTTCTAATTGGGGAAAGATTGCCGCAGATCAGTGGATGCTTTCTATCCTAAAAAAGGATTACGCCATGTCTTGGAAGGAACTTTCTCCCTAGAACAGTTTCCCCCCTCCTCCTCACAACCAAGTGCAGCTTCTTCTACATATCCTCCAGGAACTAAAGGCCCAAGACACAATAGAACCAGTGACTGAAAAATTTGTAGGAATGGGTTTTTACTCCAGACTGTTCCTAGTTCCAAGAAAAGAAGGACAGTGGAGACCCATACTGTACCTCTCCTTGCTAAACACCTTCCTAAAAGTGCCAGCTTTCAAAATGCTGTCCCTACAAACCCTGTTGACTTGTATTCTTCCACAGTACACCTATGTTCTCTGGATCTAAACAATGCCTATTTACATATTTCCATTCACTCCTCCTGCAGGAATTTCCACAGCTTCTATACTGGCTCATCTCACTTTAATTACATTGCCTTGCCTTTGTCTTTCCACAGCCCCAAGAGTATTCACAAAGTTTCTAGTACCAGTTATATCCTTCTGCCAAACTCAGGGAATTCAGATTTTCCCTTACTTAGATGATTTGCTGATCCAGGCTTCCTCACCATAGACTTTATTGTAACACCACCAAAATGCAGAATGGACACCAAGAAGATGCAGGCCTTCCTGCCTCAGGGGAACGTGCAAAACCTTACAGCTTAGGTCCACTCTGTCACCTCCCTCAACACATGCTCAGCCAGGGAACTTATAAGGGCCCTGGGATTCATGGCAACAACCATTCCAGTTCTCCCTCTAGCTAGGTTGCATATGTGGAAAATGCAGTGGTACCTGAAACCATGTTGGTCCCAATGCTCTCATCCTGTAGACAAGAGATCCACCTCGTATCTTGTATCAAAAAGGAGATCTCTTGGTGGCTGGCCCAGGTGAATCTCAATCTAGGGCTTCTCTTCAAACCACAGAATTCATCTCAAGAGATGTACGCAGCTATCTTGGATGAGGCCTGAGGAGCCTGGACAGGTATCCACAGAGTCCAGGACAGCTCAAGAATTTATTTATTTTTGTTGAGATGTCCACTTGGGTAGAACCCATTTTCAGCAGAGAAAAGCTCATAGGTGGTTACTAGGCTAATGGCCTTAGGACCTTTACAAGCCTAGCCATGTTATACCCATGTTCCCTAATTGATCTTGGTTAGATGGTCATTATTTGTAGATCAAGTCTGTGATCAGCACCAACTGCTTCTTTCCATGAAGGACATAGGTGCCACCCTCGGGGTGAATATACGATTTCCCATCCAATTGTGTAGGTTGTGCTTAAATAGGGTCATTGAGGAGTTCTGCTTCACATGAATTGGGAGTTTATTCTAGAGGAGCAGCAATCTCTGAGAGATATATTTGTCTCTCCAACATGTACTGTTAACATCACAGGCTAGGTTGAGATCCCTGGAGCGAGTGACTCTTGTCCCATCTGATTTGTGACATGCAGCATTTCCCTTATGGCAGGGTCAGAGACTGCTCTGTAAGCCAGGCACAAGTCACCTTTCAACAGCCTATAGGATAGAGTACAGTGACAGGTCTTTCAGTCTTTCCATGTAAGTCATGTTTTGGAGGCCCTGAAAGTTCTTGGTGAGTAACCTCTGTGTTCTCTCCAGCTGCTCCAGCTCTCTGGTGGGGTACATGCAAAAGGGAACATTGTACTCTATTAGTGGTCTGTTGAGGGTCGAGTACAGAGGCGTTATAACATCCTTAGTCTTGGATGCGATGCCCTTACTTATGAAATGCGCAAAATAGAATGTTTTCCTTACCACTGGGGACACAAGGTTATTGAAGTTTAGATTGCTATCAGCCTGTGTTCCCAAATCTTGCACCACTGGATTTGAGCTTGTGGGAGCTGCTGTCAGTATTGTAATTTGCAGGGAGTTCCTCTGTGCCAAACAGGATAATATTGCACTTTTTTGTGTTTAGTTTTATTTTGTGGCTTTAGCACCAGTCATTTTTCTGTGTTATCCCCTTTTGTAATATGTTAACATCATTTGGGGACTCAATGATTGCAACCAGTTTGCAATCATCAGTGAACTTGGTAAGCCACAGGCCATCTACTTTCACCTGGACTTCCAAGAAATAGATTCCAAATGGTAGAGGGCCCAGCACAGATCCTTGTGGTACACCACTGGTAACTGGTCTACTGGTAGAGGTGGAATCCCCAACTTTGAAAGTGTGTATTCTGTCAGTGAGCCAGTTGGCTACCCAAGTAGTGATGCATGGGTTAATCCCCGGCTGGGAGAGTCTAAGTGATACCTGAGTGGGGGATTTTGTCTAAAGCCTTGGCTAAGTCAAGATAGGTGGTATAGGTTCATAGGTAGGTACTAGGCTATTAGCCTTAGGGCCTATATAAGCCTAGCCAAAAATGTACCCTGGCTTTCTCCACCCAAGAAAATTATTTTCCTGTGCCCCTGTCGAGCAGAGCCACAGAAGTGATCCCTGGGGTGAATTTCCTATTTCCCATCCATTCATCAAGATTTTTCTTGAAAAGTGCTAATGAAGAGCTCTGTTTGACATAGATAGATAGTCTGTTCCAGAGTATGGGAAGTCTCTGGGACAGGAATCTATCCCTCCAGCATGTTCTGTTTATTGTGGTGACAAGGTTTAGGTCCCTAGAGCATGTAGCTCGAAGGGATTGGGATTTCTTTAAGTGGAGCATGTCCAACAGCTCTGGGTTTGACATAGCTTTGTGTGTTAGGCAGAGATCGCCTCTGAGTAGGCGATATGCAACGGAGTAAAGCTGGAGTTTTTTGAGACAGTCTGCGTAGGGCATCTGTTTGAGGCCAGTAATCCTCTTTGTGAGGTATTTCTGTGGCCTTTCCAGTTGTTGTAGATGTCTTGTGAGGTACATATCAAAAGGGGCGTTGTACTTTATAATGGGTCTAATGAGTAATGAATAGAGGGGAACAATGACCTCTTTTTTTCTGGATGAGAAACCTTTTGTGATGAGGTGAGCCATGTAGAAGGATTTCCTGACCACTGTGGCGATGTGATTATCAAAGGAGAGATTACTGTCCACCTGTGTCCCAAGGTCTCTTATCACACTTTTGGCGTTAAGTAGACTACCACTTATGTGGTAGTTCATGGGTACAGAGATTTTACCAAAGGGGATGACAATACACTTTTTGGCATTGAGCTTCAGGCCATGGCTTTGACACCAGACATCTGTCTCAGTGAGGCCCTTTTGTAGTATGTCCACATTGTTAGGAGTTTCGATTATGGCTCCTAGTTTGCAGTCATCTGCAAACTTTGTTAGCGAAAGACCTTCTGTGTTAGCCTGTACTTCAGAGAAATAGATACCAAACAGGAGTGGACCCAGGACTGAACCCTGTGGTTCTCCACTTGTCACTGGTCTGAAGTCGGATTTGGAGTCTGCTACTTCCACAGTGTGGGTTCTGTCCGTGAGCCAATTGGCAACCCATCTTGTGACATAGGGATTTATACCTAGTTTAGTGAGCTTATCTATAATTCCAGAGTGGGGGATGGTGTTGAAAGCCTTGGCGAAATCTAGATAAAGCTGTGTGAACCACCTTACCCTCATCTATGGCTTTGGTGACTGCTTCAAAGTAGTCAGTCAGGTTTAGGGGACATGATCTGCCTTTTACAAACCCGAACTGGGTAGGGTACAGAGTTTGGAGATTACCAATGTCTTTGTTTATGAGCTCCATGATGATACGTTCCATGGCCTTGCAGACCAGGCTCGTCAGGCTAATGGGATGGTAGTTCCTGGGGTCCGTCGTGGCTCCCCCTTTGTGGAGTGGGATAACCATCCCAGTTCGCCATTCAGTGGGCACAAAGCTTGAGGTGAGGCTATGATTGAACATGGTACTTAGGTAGGGTGCCAGTTCATTCTGTAGTTCAGTTGGTTCTGTGTATTTAGTGCCATTGTGCTGTCAAGTATGTACTGTCTTGCCTTCATCCAGGGCTTTGGTGACATTCTCAAAAAAGTCCACCAGGTTCAGTAAGCATGATCTACCCTTGAAAAAGTGAAACTGTGTCGGGTCAGGAGTTTGAAGGCTGCCTATGTTGTTATTGATAAGATCCCTGATGATTTTTCCATGGTCTTACAGATAAGTCTGGTTAGGCTTTTGGGTCTGTAGTTCCTAGGGTCAGCTGTGCAAACGGATTACTGTGGCTGTTCTCCACTCTGCTGGAACAAAGCCAGTGCTCAGGCTGAGGTTAAAGAGAGTGCCAAGTGGTGATTTAGATTGTTTAGTAAGCAACCTGGGATGTTAGTTGATCCCACAGAGGTTGTGTTTTTGGCCTTGAAGAACACAGATATAACCTGCTGTTTGGAGATACTAGGCAGAGAACTGGTGTCAGGTGTGATTTGGGGTATGGCTGCTGGAGACAGTGGGTGAAGTTTGCACCAAATCTGTCAGCTAGCAGGTTGGCAATTTCCTCAGGTTCAGTATGACAGGTACCATCCACTATACGCTGAACTGAACTTAGTATATATGGCACTGTGCAGAGTACTGTAAGGCAAGTAAAAGGTATATGCCCTTTTCCCCACTGTAGTGCAATCCTGGAGTTAGTGTATTTAGTTAGGGGTGGTGTGGGGGGCATAGCCCCCCACATTGGGGGGTTTGGGGGGTGTAACCCCACACTTAGTTTGAGTATATATTGTCTTCTGGAGAGCGTTAGTCATTGGTGTTGCAACTATGCATGTCTGTTGCTTAAAATGTATTGTTTTGAAGTTTTTGGTAAAATACAATATAAAACGAGCAAGGTGGGTGGCTATACCCCACACCCCCCCAATGTTGGGGGCTGTGCCCTTTACATCCCCCAACTATATATACTTAACTCCAAGATCACACTATAGTGGGGAAAAGGGCATATACCTTTTACTTGCCTTACAGTACTCTACACAGTGCCATATATACTAAATTCAGTTCAGTGAAATGAGTTTTCAGCAATGTGGTCAGGGTGAAATTAAATTCAGTGAAATGAGATTCAATGAAACAAAGTAGATCCATGTAGTATCTGTGTATAGCAACCCCGTGTATTGTTGACACGTGTTTGTATACAACAACTCTGTTAATTTTATTAACTTGCTTTGTTAAAATTGTTTGATTCCTTTAACTATGTATATCTTTTAGTAGTGGAGCTTTTCTCCCAGGGCCTCCATACTGAAAATGGGTTCAAGACCCAGTGGACTTTCCCAGTCATCAAATGTCAGTAAGTAAATAATACCTATTTATACTGCAGGACCACCAGGGTGGCCTTTTTTTTTTTTTTTTGGGGGGTGGGGTGGGTGGGGGGGGTCTGGTTTTGATCCGGTCACGTACAGCCGAATCTATACAGTTGTTTAGGTGGTGATATTTGTGTACTCCTCTGCATAGGAGTCATTGTTGGGTGTTTTAGCAGGGGGTTTGAAACTTTTTATACCATCGCCTAGTAGGCTGTAATTTGCTTTGGTGACAGTGTTCAGTTTTTTTTTCTCCTGTGGGGGGAGTCAGGTGTGACCATTACTTTAAATATGACAGATTTATGGTCTGACCTTACCAGGAAGAGCAACACGCAATGGGTAATGCAGTGACTCCCCCTGTATGTTATACATAATGCACATTTATAACTGCAGGGTAAAAACATGCGTACATAATATTTATGTGATTTTTAAATATTTCTTACATTGACATAGCATTTTAACACAAAAAAACAACAGTTAATGTATTTATAGCATGATGGCTGCAGGGAAAAGAACAAACTGGGGGTGTTTTTGAGGCTAGTGATAATTTGTATACAGACAAG
The DNA here is from genome assembly GCF_019279795.1 of Protopterus annectens. NCBI lineage: Eukaryota > Metazoa > Chordata > Ceratodontiformes > Protopteridae > Protopterus > Protopterus annectens. The sequence goes on from NC_056732.1 coordinate 1,436,173,668, forward strand.
TAGTAATGTAGCTTAAAAACTGATGATAACTGAGATATGAAAGGAGAAATTATGGGAATGAGCAGGAAGATAAATGAACAGAGGAGGAATAGTAGTTAGTGGTGGGGTGAGAGTGAAGAGGAAGAGTGTAGGAAATTAGTGAAGTATGAGGAGGAGTGATAAGGTACAAAAGATTGGGAAGCAAAATGGCTGCAAGAGTTGGAGAAAAGTTTAGAACTACCCAATTGAGCAGGAAGAACAGAGCCATCTTTGGCATAGGTGCTGTTTAAGCAGTGCTCTGAAACTGTTAACATTTTGTCTGTGTTTTAACTGTGTTTGGGGATTTCATTCCAGAGTTTTGACACACAGTGGGAGTAGAGAGAGTTTCCAGCAGTGTTCAATGTCTTACTTATATATAGTAAGAGTTCATTGCTAGAGCGAAGGTCTCTAATGGGTGAATAGTACAGTAGAGTATTTTGTAATGCTGGGCATTTGTCTGACGAGTACAGTAGGTTGTGGGCAATGAGTAGAAGTGTCTGTCAACAAGTTTGGGAGTTCAAGCCAGTTTAATTGTTTTAATGCAAGGCAGTGGTGTGTTTTATAAGGTTGGTTGGTTAATTGCAAATTTAGCTATTTTGTGGTAGCAGGAGGCTAGTTTCATTTTACACATAGTGTTGATATTTGTAAGAATATGGGAACCATATAATAGAGGGAAGAAGATATGCTGCTACTAAAGGTGATCCTTGCTTGATCTGTTTGGCAAGTCTGTGGCTGTATAGAGGGAACAGAGTTTTTTTTGATGCAATGAAGTATGTTGTGATCAAATTTGAGGTTGTCATCTATTATGACTCTGAGTCGTTTAGTTTGGCTTATATTTTCTATTTTTGTGTTATTACGTGAGGTAATCTGAAATATGTGATGTGAAGTTGTTCTATCTCGCTTTCATTCTCACTGATGGGTTTGGAGCCGATCCTCGGCTCCGACTCGGCCAGATGCTAAAGCTCAAGGTCTTCAAACAGCTCATGGCCTACTCCCTATCCCATGATGCACTAGTGCTTCCCTCAGATCTCGTTTGTCGCTGTAACAGATCGAGTGTTCGTCGAACAGCTTTGGCCGGTATATGAAAACATTTTGAAAGTTTGAAATTTTTCTATATAAAAAATTTTTCTTAGTGTTAGACTTTGGTATTTGAGACACTTTGTCTCTTTTGATAGTTATAATTAGTTTAGAGTGCATTTTTCTCTGTTTTTGAGGCCGTTTATTCTAGGCCTATTTATATATACTGAGACTAGTTAATTGAAATAACTTTGCTCCCTATCCTTTCTGCTTTAGCTAGTAAGCCTTTTTTTATTAGGGCATTAGTAGTTCTATTTGTCCTGTTAGTTGAATTTGTATATTATTCAACCCTGTGATTTTTGTTAGGGTTGTATAATTGTTGTTCTTCAGTAGCATTGTTTGTTTCCTAGTTATTATAGCAGTTATGGTAGGTTAGTCTTAGACCCGCTTTTATTGGGGCTATTTTTTGTTATATATTACTGTTGTTATTATAGACTGTGTGCTGTGGTGTTATACAGTTATATTTGATTGTAGAGCTCTAAAATGGTCTTCTTTGGGGTTATTACTGCTAATAAAAATGATTTACTATGTCTGAAAAGGCTAAATCTGGTTTCAAGAAATGTCCGAAATGTGGACAGAAGATATCTGTCACAGATGGGCACACAAACTGTGTTTATTGTGTAGGTGAGCTTCACCTTCAGGAAAATTGTGCCATCTGTCACTCTTTTAGCTCTCGTGTTCTTTATGAATGCAAGAGTAAACTGATAGCAAGAGGTCTATTAAAATCCTCCTTTCAAGAAGCCTTAGAAAAGGACAAACCCACTAAGTCTTCAAAAACTTTATCTACCAGTTCATCTTCGGAGATGGAGTTGAAAAAGGGCTCATCGACTTCTAAATCTAGCAAAACTGCCACCTCGGCTCCTAAGCCTATGGAACCGGAGGTAATTGTTGTCAGTAGGAGCCCGGTTCCCAGCATTGTAGCCGGTATCTCCCATTTTAAAATCTCAGATTTTGCAGTCAGAGACCTCATCTATTGCTTCCCAGTCCTCAAGACTATCGGATAAGGATGTGGATCGAGTGGTGCAGAGACTTTTGCAGTCACAGGTGCTAGCAAAAATTCTGTCGGGTTCGACCCTTAGAGCTTCGGAACTGACTCAGACCCAACCCATTTCTTCAGTTCCTCCTCCAATTCGACCTGAAGTTTCGGAGCCAGAGTATTCGGAACCGATGATTGTGGAACCGCCGGAGCCGACACCCCTGGGGCTTTCAGTTCCGATTACTCTGACCTCTTCGGTACCTATCTTAGAGTCTAGGAGCCAACACTTGCCTTTCGGGTCCAGAGAGGATAGTCGTAGCAATCTTTCAGTGCTGACTCTGCCTTTCGGGGCCTCGGCTCGGGTGAGTTCAGCACCTACCTCGGGCTCGGAGCCCACGGCTTTGGCGTTGCAGAGACTGTCTGTTTCTATGGATCCAGGCATCTCTTTAGATCTGAGCCATGGGGCTTTCGATGCTATGAGGAAAGTGTTGTCCCCTTAGGTGTCCATGTCATCGGTACCAGCAATCTCCTCCCCTAATGTTCCTTTGTCTGCCTCTGCTTCACTGATCCCTCAAAAGCATATTATCCTGGAGTCTCAGGTCCCCCCATCGGGTGAGCCCTGTTCTTCTGTGACCTCCCCAGAAGCTCCCTCTGAGGAGGTTCCCAGGAAGTGTATTTGCAAGAGAAAGCATCTGGATTCCCCACAGGATTCCATCATGTTAGAGACTGACTTAGATGAGTCAGAAGGGTCCCCACGGTCCCCCTCTGAAGACATCTCTTTTGGTGATATCTTAGAAATCCTGAAATGGGGGGGGGGGGCTGGAATCCCCTTAACCCTACTGATGATGTATCAGTACTCCTGAAAGCTTTCGGGTCTCAACCCTCCATCTCTTGGGTGACTCCGCCTTTTGATGAGTTGATGGACTTCTCTCTCGAAAGGTGTGGGAGTCCACGGATATCATAGAATCAGTCCCTCAGAGGCTTAATAAATTTATAACATCACCTCAGGACAAGGCTTTCCTTACCAAAGGAGTACCCATTGATGCTGTGGTGGTGGCGGTGGCCACTAAAAAGGAGTTATCAGAGACCTCCACATCTGTTCATTCTCCTAATAGAGATTCTAGGATCATGGACAGATACGGAAAGCGCATCGTTAGTTCAGTGGTCTTTACTCTTTGATCCCTGAACTACTTCACACATTTTACCAGACTACACAGAGATCTCCTTAAGGAGTTGGGAGATGCTCTGCAGGGTGCAGTAGCTGCAGGAGTCTCAGACTAGGTAACCTCTCATCTTGCTACCCTAAATTCCCTTATTAACTCTTCCATGCATTTGATTTCATATGCAGCTGATTGAATGAGTAGGGCAGCGGGTACAGGAATCGCTCTTGGGAGACATTTTTTGACATTCAGTTTGAGACCATGTTTCTGGCACTAGTCATTTGTTTGGGTGAGACTCTCTTGGAGGATGTCCACATCACTAGGGGAATTGATGACAGCATGTAGCTTGCAGTCAACTGCAAACTTGGTCAGCCATAGCCTACTAGATTTGGCCTGCACCTCCGAGAAGTATATCCCAAACAGCAGAGGCCCCAAGACCAATTCCTGGGGTACACCACTTGTTACGGGTCAACTACTTGAGGTGGCTTCCCTGATTTTGACTAGGTGGGTTCTATCAGTGAGCCAGTTTGCTACCCATCTGGTAACATATGGTTTGATGCCTAGTTGAGTGAGTTTATCTGTTATACCTGAGTGGGGAATAGTATCGAAGGCTTTGGCCAATTCAGTGTAGGCGGTGTGCAACTGTGTGGGATCAAGCATCTAGAGGTTGCCATTGTCCTTGTTAATGAGGTCCATGATAATCTGCTCCATGGCCTTGCTGATCAGGCTAGTTAGGCTGATGGGTCTATAATTTCCTGGATTGGTGGACGCTCCACCTTTGTGCAAAGGGATGACAGTAGCTGTCCTCCACTCGGCTGGGGCGAAGCCAGTACTCAGGCTTTGGTTGAATATTGTGCCTAATGGTGCTGCAAGTTCCTGCCTGAGTTCATGTAGGATGCAGCCTGGGATGTTATCAGGTCCCATGTTGGCTGTATTTTTTTTTTTTAGAGATAAGGAGAGGGGAGGGTACTGTAGCTGTCCTGTTTTACTGATGGAGGGGAAAGAGGAGTGAAGTTTCCACTGAAACTATCTGTCAGCAGGTTGACTGTATCTACAGTGTTTGTGTATGTGGTGTCCTTGACCACCAGTTCTGAGCAGATCTGGGTGCTTCCCTTGAGATTGTAGACATATGTGAAGAAGGCCTTATGATTGTCTTTAGTTGTGGCCAGTTTGGACTGGAAATTTGCTTTGGAGGATTTCACTAGTGCTGTTATTTGCTTGTTCAGGCTAAGGAGAGATTGCTTCCAATTAGGCACCTGCTCCTTCTTGGTCCTGGACAGCAATTTTTTCCTTTTATTATAGAGTTTATTTATTGTAGATGTCCACCAGACAGGTTTACTCTTCCTTGAGGAGGATGATTTTGTCCTGTCTGGTATTCCTGATTCCATGCAGCTGTATAAATGCTCATGTAGGACTTTGGTGTAGGTTTGGACATATGTGGCAGTTTCTGTGGAGGGGGAGGGGGCGGCTGTGAAGCTGTTTAAACCTTCCCTCAGGAGGTTTTAATCAGCTATGCAGAATTTTATTGTTTGACCCTAGCTAGGGGTGGGACAGGGGAGATGGTGACTTCAAAAGTGACTGCTTTGTGGTAGGATCTTATGAGAGATGATGACAGCGTAGGGATGCTGCAGTGGCTACTCATGTTGGTTAATACCAATTCCAAGATATTTTCACCTCTTGTGGGGGTGTCAACCAACTGGTCCAAGGCATTTGCATTGACGAAATCAAGGAATCTCTGGGCATTTGTGTTTTGGCATGTGTATTTCTTCCAGTCTATGGTTGGGTTTTTATTTTATTTTTTTATTTTACATTTAACTGGGCTGGTCCAACTGGATATATGTCCATTTTCAGCAGATGCCTGGGGAGAAAAGCTGCAAATGCATACATTAATAACAGAGAAAAAACAATTAGCTATGAGAATATTCATTGGCATATATTTGCAGAAGAAATATTAGAAATTAACTACAAAAAACTATAAATTAAAGGTGTACAAATTAAGCATGTTAGAAAAAAACAGGGCAGTGTTAGTTAAAGTTCTGTAATCAGAAAAAAATAGGAAGTACTTGGGAGGATATAGAAAGCTAGTCAAGGTTAGTACATGGGGAGAGCCAGTGGGTTTTGAGGTGAGATTTGAGTTGGTAAATTTGATTTGAATTTGGATTTGGATAGTTAAGTCACCCAAGATCAGGGTAAAGGGTTGAATCTTGATAGATTCGAAGAGGTCCAGATAGGTGGAGTGGGCATCTTGAGTCAAAGTTGGAGGCCTATAGCTAGCTGTGATTTGAATAGGGAGTCTTGGCAATTGTTAACTGCACCTGAAGTGTTTCCTGTGCATCATACCATTTGACCAGCCTAGAGGTGCGTATATCTTTTATATATATTGCAACTCCACCTCGTTTTGTTTTGCTGCCCAAGGTTTGGGGCCTGAATAAATGATAGGATGAGTAATCTGGTATGGCTGGGGTGCTTTCTGCAGCTTTGAACCAGGTGATGTCTAACTTTAGGCCTATTGCATTATTATCACCTGTCTCAAAAATTCTTGAAAGATATATTTATAATCAACTCCTTCACTGTCTTATACAAGAGCAACTCTTAACATCCACCCAACATGGCTTCTGTCCAACATACAATACAACTGCTGCCCCTCCTGTCATTCACTAACACCAAAAACAAATACAGGGACTCAGACTTGTTTCCTCTTTATTCCTTGACCTGTCAAAAGCTTTCAATACAGTTTTTCACCCTAAACTCCTGTATAAACTCTCTCAACTTGGACTGTTCCCTTCTTCATTACTGTGATTCACTAGTTATTTAACTGACAGGCTCCAGTCTGTAAAATGTCAGAATACTCGCTGTCTCTCCATACCTGCAAGTCTACACTGATGTATCCCAAGGCTCTATTCTTGGTCCCCTTCTCTTTAGTATCTTTATCAATGACCTCCGTACCTCCGTAGTTCTAGCCTGTTAGTAAAAACTAGATGAAAAAACCGAGCCAAGGATGAAATATGCATGTCCACATCTAGTGGGGTTTGGCTTTATTGGCCTAAATATATCCACAAAGACTTAAAAAGAAAAAGTAAAATGTTATAGACATTCAGAAGCCATATTGCTGAAACACTTGATGCCCTTAAAAGGTTATTTGCATATATCCCAAGGGCCTCTGTTACAAGAGGATTAAGGTATCATTTACTAATTGGTTTGTCTTTGTGACCTTTTTACTCTTTGGCTTAGTTCTAACCTCTCTTATACAATATGCTGATGATTCTGTATGTATATATACATCTAATAACTTGCCTGATCTGCTTAGTATCACGCAAGAAGCTTTTTCCTCATTTGAGACATGGCTCCATAATGCCCAGCTGCTATTCAACCCTAAAAAAACAAAGTTACTGCTATTTTTCCTCAAATCATACTTTTGATAAAACAAATTTCTAAATCTTTTCACTAAACAAATCTGAAATTGAAGTAGTCTCCCGTACAAAACTTTTTGTAGTGATTATAGATGATAACCTTAAATTTGACCTGCATGTTCAAAATAATATAAAGACTGACGAAAAATTTGAAGTGCTCTACAGGCATAAAGACTTCCTTAGCAACACCACCAAAACTACTTTTGCCATTACCTACCTTCTCCCATCTCTCTTGTACTGTGCACCCATCCTAACCAACCTTCAGGCTACAGTTAAAAATAAGCTGGAGGAATGGTATAATAAGGTTGCCAACAATAATCCTGCAGCCACAACTATATTGCTGTTAAGGCTTTGAATTGACTCAAACTGCCTCACCACTTAGATTACATACAGCTTATCTCCACACACAACATTATTTATAAAGTCAGTGATTGTCCTGCTTTTACTGCTGATGTTCTTCGTGTTTCACTGTTGCAGTCATCACCTGTGGGGGTTATCCCTGCTGTGCGGTCGGCCCGAATACCAGAGTCAGTGTTTTTCTAAATCAGCTGCTGTCACTTGCTGCCTGATGTCAGGTTGTCAGTGCTATAAATGAAGGCAGCCGACACCATTACATTAGTCTTTCTTACTGTGGAGCCCGTAGCAGAAGCAGTTCGCAAGTGTGCTGGTCGGTTGCTACCAGACTTTGAATTACAGCTGAAAACGTCTAAAGCTAAGTACCTCATTGGGAATCCTTTTTTCTTGCACTAACCGATGTCCAAAAAAAGTTGACAGATGTCTTGCCTGTGGAAAGCAAATACCACACTGAGACTTCCATTCATACAGCGTCACTTTTTTAGGCCCAGACCACAACATTCCCCATTGCGAGTTTTGTGCCCTCTTTAACACGAGAACCATTCGTCGTAGAGCTCGTATTGTAGCCAGGTATTTTCATCTTCCGTCTTCGCATTCCAAAATGGTATCCATCAGCCAACAATCCGTAGACATTCCAAAAAAAGTAAGAATAAAGATAGAGACAGACCACACAAAGCTAAGCCTTTCGACGACTCTACCAATAAGCAGGTAGTCAGTTCTCCAGAACTCAATGAGGCACCTTTGCAGCCCCTAATGCCCGATTCGATACCTTTGCAGGCCTCTACTGAGACCCTTTCAGAGTCCAGTATGCCACAGAAATCTTCTTCATCTTCCGAGCGTTTGGTTGTCTCTGCCTTGGTTGGGTCTGGAGCCTTGACGTAGGCACCGGCTTCCGAGGAGGTTTTTTTGCACTACCGAATCTAGACAAAAAAACGTTGTCGTCTTCTATGACTACCATTTCTCTCAGACCAATGGATACTCTTAGGCCTAGAGGCAAGGCCACTCCTAGGAAAACTACCTGTAGCCACCATTTTACTCCTGCTCCACTACCCCAAGCTCAAATGCTCAAAATTGCGGAGGATCTTATCACCCTTATCAGGGGTAGTCAGGCCACACCTTCTAAAAGGAAAAAAGACCTTTCTCATGAAATACTGACAGAACAGGATTCAGAGGAGTCTGATTATTCAGATTTTGAAGAGGAACAATAACCTCTGACTGCTTATGAGGATTCAGATGCAGAGAGGAATCCATTCCTTCTGCCTCCCCACCAGAAGATCTTTCCTTTGGGGAAACCCTTCACACCCTCAGGAAAGATTTCCACTGGGAATTCCAGGACTTCCCTCAGTCTAAGAAAAGACTAAGAGAGTTTATAGACCTGCCGCAGCACAGACCATTGGCCATCCCTCCGATCTTAGAGGTGGTTGATGGTGCCTTCCATTAATCCAGTTTAACTCCTGACGCCCTCCCACATGCTCCCAGAAAACCTAACAGGTATTACAGAGTCAAAAAGTAGAAATAGCACAGACTAGGAACCCGGAACTGACCAGCCGCAAGTGAAAGAAGTTGAAGTGCAGGAAACACAGAAACTGAGTCCACAATAATAAAATCCAGGTACGTTTAATTCCACTCAATAACGTTAAACACTGCCAAGTGTTTTTCGTCCCAGCCAATGCCGGAACTTCATCAGACAACAACTTCCTGTTAGATTATTACTTTTATACTAGTTACTACGTGTATGTAATTAATCAAACAATGTGTAAAAGGTGCGTTACCATTTGTACAAGCCCAAATCAAGAATAGTGGTATTCATCCCTTAACAAATGGATAGCAGGCAGTATCTAGCACCGCTAGGTTTAATGTCATGTATTAGACAGAAAAGTAAACAGAACACCGTAAATATGTATTCTGCTCATAAAAGCAGAACCCAAGAGGAGGCTGTGTACCAAGTATAGCAATTTGTTGAAATTTTGCAGCGTGCACACTCATGAACACACGCAGAATACATAGATGTATACATAAATACATGCCTCAACCCTTTTGCCTGCATCCCTTCACCAAAAATTCATCAACCATTGGTTTTAACTTCAATAGACCATGTTTTCAATAGATTAATGAAGTTAATGATGTTTTAAAATACTGTTATTGGCTTGATGTTGTAGCTGGATGATGTTTGATGAATAGTAGTAGTGTAATATGCGAGTATATAAACCGCATATACCTCCTGTCTACAAAGATAGCGTCTACAACCACACCTAATAAATACTAGATTACTTTAATTTTTCTATGTGTGGTTGTTGAATATGTTCCATGCCCTAGTTGGTTTCAAACTTCCTATCCAGTAAACTCACCTTTTCGTATGTCTTGTAATGTTTGGTCCAGGTATTAAATGTATTAAATAATTGTGTGAATAACGTACTTTTAAAGTAAAATGCATAGGTTCAAATATAAGTCATACCCCAAAACTATTTGTTTTAAAAATTATTTGTTTAAAAATTAATATTTAATATAATCAAGTATGTTAAAAATCATGTTCTACCTAATCCAATTAGTTTTGTTGTAAAAAACAGTTTTGTTATTAAATTCTACTGTATTTTATTGCACTAATGTTGATTATTACTACATAAAGTACTGTGAAAAACAGTACTGTTGTTTTAAAAAAATTTTTATCATTAAAAAAGTAAGTGTATTTTTTAAAAAGACAACAAGACAACATACTTGATTATATTAAATATTAATTTTTAAACAAATAATTTTTAAAACAAATAGTTTTGGGGTATGACTTATATTTGAACCTATGCATTTTACTTTAAAAGTACGTTATTCACACAATTATTTAATACATTTAATACCTGGACCAAACATTACAAGACATACGAAAAGGTGAGTTTACTGGATAGGAAGTTTGAAACCAACTAGGGCATGGAACATATTCAACAACCACACATAGAAAAATTAAAGTAATCTGGTATTTATTAGGTGTGGTTGTAGACGCTATCTTTGTAGACAGGAGGTATATGCGGTTTATATACTCGCATATTACACTACTACTATTCATCAAACATCATCCAGCTACAACATCAAGCCAATAACAGTATTTTAAAACATCATTAACTTCATTAATCTATTGAAAACATGGTCTATTGAAGTTAAAACCAATGGTTGATGAATTTTTGGTGAAGGGATGCAGGCAAAAGGGTTGAGGCATGTATTTATGTATACATCTATGTATTCTTGCGTGTTCATGAAAGTGTGAAGCACGCTGCAAAATTTCAACAAATTGCTATACTTGGTACACAGCCTCCTCTTGGGTTCTGCTTTTATGAGCAGAATACATATTTACGGTGTTCTGTTTACTTTTCTGTCTAATACATGACATTAAACCTAGCGGTGCTAGATACTGCCTGCTATCCATTTGTTAAGGGATGAATACCACTATTCTTGATTTGGGCTTGTACAAATGGTAACGCACCTTTTACACATTGTTTGATTAATTACATACACGTAGTAACTAGTATAAAAGTAATAATCTAACAGGAAGTTGTTGTCTGATGAAGTTCCGGCATTGGCTGGGACGAAAAACACTTGGCAGTGTTTAACGTTATTGAGTGGAATTAAACGTACCTGGATTTTATTATTGTGGACTCAGTTTCTGTGTTTCCTGCACTTCAACTTCTTTCACTTGCGGCTGGTCAGTTCCGGGTTCCTAGTCTGTGCTATTTCTACTTTTTGTTGCTGTTTTAAATTGACTGCCGCTACGTGATGGAAGAAGAAGGGGACCAGAATCTATCGCAAGGAAACCTATCGCAGGGAAATTTAACCCAGCTTTTGAATTTAATTAACGTTCGCCTCGACCGCTTATCGGAGAAGGTTGACAGTGTTACCAACACCAACTCCAGCGGACACTCGAGGGTTCTTACATCGCCCACTAACATCCAAAGTGGTAACCAACAACTTCCAGGGAGGCATGGATCCTTTCAAAACGAGCAGGGACAACCTGCAGAATGCACAGAACATAGAGAACGGAGTCTAATTAACTTAGACAACAATTTCAACATCAGGTCATGGTTGAACACGGAACTAAACATGGACATCCAGATTACAGGTACTGCACAGTTTAACAATAGCAAAAGTACTATAAATTTAACTGAAAAGCTCAAAGCTTTTGATAATAAATTATTTAAGACTAAAAAACTACAATTAGAATTAAACTATTTAAACAGATGTGTACAAGAGAAAATAGTGCCGAAAGGCCTAAGGCACTTTTCTTATCCTACTGGCCTTGTACATGGGTCTGATTTTTTCAATGACTTGACGAACTTGTACAACAATCACGGTCTGGAAACGTTAAAGTGCATGATTAAACATTATACTATCTCGTTGGAAGATCTCAACAATGAAACTACTGTATTGGAAAATGAAATCAAAAGTGACTTAGAGTTTAGTAGATACAAATATGAATTTGAGAGAACCTTAAATAGTATCTCCCAACAAATGGTCAAATTAAAGGGTAACAAGGTGAAAAAACTTCAAAGGGACCTTAAAGCTTATAGAGAGGGGGAAGCGTTTCCTAAGCCACCCCACAACAACAAAGCTTTACCAAAAATTAATGGGTCTAACTACCCGAAATCCTTTAACAATAAACCAAGGCATGGTACATCTAGAATGACTACTAACGCTTATGCAACATCTTCTGAGTATTTCAACACAGAAGATGAAACTTTTGAAGATGTAAATCAAGAACCTGACATGAGTCAATCTCCACAGCAGGGTAATAGTACCAGGCAAAATCAAAGTGGCCAAAAAAAAAAAAACTACCAGGGGGGGAGGGGGAACAACTGGACGACCAACCCCCCCAAGGCCAGAGACGGAGATACAATACCAGGAGCAACAACCAACATCAGGACTAAAACTGTATGAAATCATACCAAATATCAAAAATGACTTCAAAATCTACAATTACACTGAGTGTTTCATTGACCCAAGCCTGGTGGAACTTTTTGCTAAAGGAATGACCTTTGTACCTACAAAAAGATGTGATATTACGGAACTAATTATTGATTTCAAACTGTTTACCCGTAAATTAAATTTAAACATCATGTTTGGCAACAACAGTTACAATACAAGTGAACTGAGGATAGCTAGTACATACAATCCACCCCATAATGACACCTTGAACATGTTTGAACATTTATGTGTTAGTGAATTTAGGGATCTTGCTAAGCATCGTAATAACAAGAACCTTAAAGTAAATATGTCTGAGGAAGAAACCAGTTCATTGAATCTTATTAGACAGCTACCTTTGAGACTAATGAAACCCGATAAAGGTGGGGGGATAGCAGTATTTTACAACAGTGATTATTCTAACATTATGCATTCAATCCTGGGGAGTGATACATATGAGGAAACAAGCAGAAACGAACTCAACCAGGCATACAATAGAATAAAAATGTTCTTCAGTGATTTATACACTGATGGTATTATAGATATCCACCAATATACCTACATTACTATGATGGCACCCAGAATACCCAAGATTTTTGGCATACCAAAGCTACACAAAAATGTGTTCAACCCACCTTTTAGAGCTTTGGTAGATGCAAGGCAGTCCATTACTTACCCAGCTGCAAAACTAGTGGACTGCATTCTTAAAAAGTATGTGGGGCTAGAAGTACAGATTCTCAAATACTCTTGGTCTTTTTTAGAATGTATCCAAAACACACCGTTCAATCAACTTGGAAACTTCCTAACCATTGATATTTGTGAACTATACTCCTGCATCCCACACTCAGTAGGAACTGAATGGGTAATTGATTTTATTAGGAGTAAAGGAGCAGATGACAACGAATGTCTTCTAGTCGAACAATTAATTGATATAATTTTAGCAAATAATTTCATTCACTTTGAAGGCTTGCTTTATAAACAAAAGATAGGAGTAGCCATGGGCTCTCCTATGGGTTCGAGCTTTGCAAACCTGGTGCTAGCCCATTGGGAAAATGAGCACTTATTTAGAAGTGAATGGATGAATGAAATATTGTGCTATAAAAGGTTCTTAGATGACATATTTATCATTATTAAGGGGGACGAACTACTTGCTGAACAACTAGTTGACTACCTCACCTCAACTTCACACTTCTTAAGGCTCACTAAAAATTTCCAGCTAACTACAATTAATTTTTTAGATGTATGCTTGACTAAACACCTAGACAAGTACACCACTAAGATTCACAGAAAGGAAACACATTGTAACAACTATTTACACTTTACAAGTATGCACCCCTACCATCAGAAGAAATCAGTTGTCAAGGGGCAACTAGTTAGGGCTGCAAGAATGGTAACTATGGACCAGGAGTTTAATGAAGAATGTAACCTGTTGTTTGACATGTTCACAAATAGGGGGTACCCAGACTCATTTTTACAAGGTATTTTTAAGGAAGTTACTGAAAAAAGAAGGAAGGGAATTTATTCACCAATTCTAAATTTTAAAGCAAACATCAACTTAGGGAACAACACTAACCCTGAACAGGCTTCTCACTTAGTTATGACTAGTGGTACACAAGAGTTCACGAACTTGGAGGTAAACAATAAGGGTAACTTCAACACTACATTCACATTTACTTACTGCATTGAAGCGACAAACATTGGTAATATAGTGAAAAAGTACTGGCGATTTCTGTCATTGGACAAAGACATAGCACACATTTCCAATTTTAGCCCAACAATTACATACAGAAGGGGTCATAATTTGAAAACGTTGTTAGAAACAAACCCTAGAATAAAAAAATCTAAAAGAGGAACGACAAAATGTGGAAACTGTAAATACTGTTCCTATATAGATACATCAGAAAGGTTTAGTATTAGAGAAGAAACTTTTCAAGTTAACACATTTTGTAACTGTAACTCGAAGGCAGTGGTTTATCTGGCCCAATGTTCAAAATGCCCCTCATTTTACGTGGGCAAAACTGACAGACGACTTTGTGACAGGATTTACGAGCATTGCTATGCAATTGCCAAAAACAAGGATGACAATGCTCTTGCTAGGCACTGTACTAAACATCCAGAACACAGTTTTAAATTTCTAGTTATAAACCAAATTAGGCAAAACTTTAACGAGAAAGGGTTGTTTAATGACAACTTACTGAAACTGGACCTGGAGAAAAGTGAACTAAAATGGCAGATAAGATTAATGGCTTGTTCCTACCCAGGGCTTAATGAATTTAGTTCTATATCATGTATTTTAAAAATTAAAAATTTATTAAGATAAAACCTAAACACACAGGCCTTGAATATAGATTACTTCTAATTGTATACTGTACACACTATCTAATTGTTATTGAGTTTTAAATGAGAGATTTTCTGGCCACACAGACAAGCAGTTTGTTGTTGTCTTTTTAAAAAATACACTTACTTTTTTAATGATAAAAAATTTTTTAAAAAAACAGTACTGTTTTTCACAGTACTTTATGTAGTAATAATCAACATTAGTGCAATAAAATACAGTAGAATTTAATAACAAAACTGTTTTTTTCAACAAAACTAATTGGATTAGGTAGAACATGATTTTTAACATACTTGATTATATTAAATATTAATTTTTAAACAAATAATTTTTAAAACAAATAGTTTTGGGGTATGACTTATATTTGAACCTATGCATTTTACTTTAAAAGTACGTTATTCACACAATTATTTAATACATTTAATACCTGGACCAAACATTACAAGACATACGAAAAGGTGAGTTTACTGGATAGGAAGTTTGAAACCAACTAGGGCATGGAACATATTCAACAACCACACATAGAAAAATTAAAGTAATCTAGTATTTATTAGGTGTGGTTGTAGACGCTATCTTTGTAGACAGGAGGTATATGCGGTTTATATACTCGCATATTACACTACTACTATTCATCAAACATCATCCAGCTACAACATCAAGCCAATAACAGTATTTTAAAACATCATTAACTTCATTAATCTATTGAAAACATGGTCTATTGAAGTTAAAACCAATGGTTGATGAATTTTTGGTGAAGGGATGCAGGCAAAAGGGTTGAGGCATGTATTTATGTATACATCTATGTATTCTTGCGTGTGTTCGCGAGTGTGAAGCACGCTGCAAAATTTCAACAAATTGCTATACTTGGTACACAGCCTCCTCTTGGGTTCTGCTTTTATGAGCAGAATACATATTTACGGTGTTCTGTTTACTTTTCTGTCTAATACATGACATTAAACCTAGCGGTGCTAGATACTGCCTGCTATCCATTTGTTAAGGGATGAATACCACTATTCTTGATTTGGGCTTGTACAAATGGTAACGCACCTTTTACACATTGTTTGATTAATTACATACACGTAGTAACTAGTATAAAAGTAATAATCTAACAGGAAGTTGTTGTCTGATGAAGTTCCGGCATTGTCTGGGACGAAAAACACTTGGCAGTGTTTAACGTTATTGAGTGGAATTAAACGTACCTGGATTTTATTATTGTGGACTCAGTTTCTGTGTTTCCTGCACTTCAACTTCTTTCACTTGCGGCTGGTCAGTTCCAGGTATTACAGAGTACCGGATTCTCACAAATACCTGTACAGAAGTCCTGCTGCAGACCCGCAAGTCATCACAAAGGAACAAAAAGGAACTAAGGCTAGTTCTGCAAAGAATCCTATTTCTTCTGACAAGGACTCCAGACCTCCGGACAGATGGGGTAAAAAAGTATACGCCTCTGCAACCTTAGCTATCAGAGCACTCAACTGTCAGTTCCACATGTTAAAATGTCAACAACACAAATTGGAACTATTAAAACAAAAGATTTCAACCTTCCCTGAATGTGCCAATTCGAAAGAGTTAGCAGATTTGCTGCACTCTACTTGTCAAGTGGCTGAACATTCAATCTGAAGTAGTTAACCTCATTTGTGCAGCAACCTATGGGATTCGGATCTGACCTCGGATCCGAGCCGGCAGTTTTCAACAGCTTTAGATCCAAGCTCCAAGCTCCTCCCCCTACCCATAATACCCTGCCAACCCTGACTGACCTCAGATCTAGTTTGCCGCGGTTTACTTCAGCAGCTTGATCCCGAGTTCCAGGCGTTGTTCGTAATTTTTGTGAGAAAATTTAACTTTTCTAACCCCTTTTACTTAACTCTTGGTGTGATTGTGTTTTCAGGTCCCTTATCCCTTAGAACCATCTTAGTTTAATTTATTTTGTCCTATATTCTAACCCCCCCCCCTTCATGGTTCCGTCAGGGTTGTGTGTGTGTGTTTGGGGCCTAGTGTGTGTGGTTTTTTCCTTCTAATATGTCTGAGGCTCCAAAATTAGTGTTTTCGAAGTGCACCGAGTCTGGCCATAAGCTTTCCCCAGCGGATGGCCACACTCGGTGTGTGATGTGCCTTGGGGTTGAACACCTGTCCTCTGGTTGTACCATCTGTGCAGCGTTCAACCCCAGGGCATTGTAGGACCGGAGGTCTAAGCTAATTCTGGCGGGTCTTCTGCCCCCGGACTCGGCTTCTACCTCCGGTCCTCCCGTGGCTCCCGCTGCGGCAGCCGCCACTCCTGCCTCCCTCCCCCCGGCCGGGACTCAACCTCCCGCCTTAGGCCCGGAGGAGAGGGAAGCTAGGAAAAAAAGGAGGAAGGAGAAGCACCACAAGCGGAGGGCCGAGGCCTCCGCTTCGCCCCCCCCCCAGCTAAGCGGGCTTCTCCCTCCAGGACTTCTGGGTCTCCTCCTCTTCGGATCCGGTCCCCGTGCTTTTCACCGGGTCCTGAGGAGGAGAAGACCCGATCTCCGTCGAGGTCATCGAGGTGACACTCCCGCCCCACCTCAGTGGCCTCGTTGAGATCTACCCGAAGTCTCACCGAAGCAGATTTGGACCGGATGATGAGAAGATTCCTCCAGGCCCAACTGCAGATGGGAGTGCTCCTGCCTCCTCCGGGGAGCTCGACCCCCTTCTTTGCCCCAATAGCTCCTTCTCCGTCCTGTTTCCTGGGTTCGGAGTCTTTGGAGCCGGGCAGCCTTGAAGCCAGGGGTGTGTCAGCGCCGATAGTCTCAGGTACTTCGGCTCCGACACTTCCCTCGAGTCTGTCAGGTCCATTCTCTTCGGCTCCGAGCTCTCGGAGCCGAGGGCTGAGCTTTGGATCTGGCGGTATCGGCATGGCTTCGGCTCCGTCCATGTCGGAGCATGCTGGTCCGTCGGATCCGATTGCTTCGGCGCTGGCTCCGATATGTCCGTTGGATCCGAGGGAGGGTCTACTCTCGGATCCCAGAGAGAGCAGCTCTCCCTCGGCACTCAATGTGGTGGAGAGGGTTCTGTCGAGGGATTCCAGGCCCCTGGCCCTTGCCACGGCTCCACCCTGCACTCCTTCTCAGTTGGGGACGACTTCCATCACCTGGCCCCAGGGACAGCCTGCTCTGACGTCCCAGGTAGTTCCATTGGAACAAGATGATGCTGGTGAGACCTCCTTGGACAGCCCCCCCAAGGAGGTTCCTCACAAGCGAAGGTGCAAGAGGAGGCACCTGGACTCCTCCGAGTCCTTGACTGAGGACACGGATTTGGAGGAAGGAGAAGGCTACCCAAGATCACTCCCCGAAGATGTCTCATTTGGTGACATCATGGAGATGCTCAGAATTGGGGGGGGGGTCTGCCCCAAAGCCTACTTCGGATGAATCCGTGTTCCTGGAGGCATTTGAAGCAGGCCCGTCTACCTCTTGGGTGTCCCCTCCGGCTGACCCCCTGGTAGACTTGATTACTACCAGGGCGTGGAAGGGCATGGAAGGAGCCGGACACTGTGGAGCCAGTCACCAAGCGCCCGGACAAGATTCTCAACCCACCCTCCAACAAATCCCACTGGAGCAAAGGCCCCCCTGTAGATGCCATGTTGGTGGCGGCGGCCACCAAGAGGGAACTTGCTCAGGAGAGTCCCTCGGTTCATCCCTCGAGCAAGGAGTCTCAGTCGATGGACCACCTAGGGAAGCGGGTGTTTAGTTCAGCTACCTTCTCTGTGAGGTCACTGAACTACATGGCACATGTGCTACGACTGCAGCGGGACCTTATCAAAGAGTACGCTGCGTCGCCCCCCCCCCCCGAGTCCATGTCAGCGGAGGACAAACAATTGCACTCCACCCGGATGGCCACTCTACGATCCATATCTAACACCTCTATGCAGCTAGTGTCTCATGCCACGGAAGGAGCCGCTAGAGCCAGTGGAGCGGGCCTCATTATGACATGTCAGGCCTGGCTCCGGCACTGTGATTTCGCAGAACCCTTTAAGGTGTCTTTCGCTAATGCCCCTTTTGATGGTTCTGCCCTCGTTGGCAAAACCGTGCAAGATACTTTGGTCCAGAGCGAAAAGGACGGGAAGACATTGTCTGCCATCGGAGTCCGCTTCTCTGCTCCCCAGAGGTCCTTCTCTAAGAACCAAAAGGGACAGAAGAAGATGTGGTTCCGGAAGTCGCAACAATCTCGTCCCGCTCCGGACTCCCAGCCCTTCCGTGGCAGAGGAGGGCAGGGTGGATGCCGCCCTAGAGGCAGAGGGGGCCCGTGGAACTTTGGATCCAGAGAACCCTTCTCGGAAAAACCCACGCAACACCCCTGAGGGGTTGCCCGACTGCTCCACTCTGGAGGCAGTCGGGGGGCATTTCTCAAAGCACCCAGCAGCTTGGGAGTCCATCACGACAGACTGCTGGGTGCTTCACATCATATCCAGAGGATATCAGATTCCCTTCTCTCGTTACCCACGCAGCCCCAGATACCTCCCCGATGTCCCACCCGATCAGAGGGAGGCCGCAGCAATGGAAATCCAACACTTGCTGGAAAAAAAGAGCCATCCAACACGTCCCCCCAGACCAGTGCGGGTCCGGGTTTTAATCCAGGTTCTTCTTGGTGCCAAAAAAGATGGGGGACTTAAGACCAATCCTCGACCTCTCTTCCCTGAATCTGTCAGTAACCAAAGAGAAGTTCCGCATGGTCACTCTTCAATCCATTCTCCCCCTTTTACAGAAGAACGATTGGATGTGCTCTGTAGACCTCAAGGATGCGTACTATCACATTCTGATGGACAGGCAATCCAGGAGGTTCCTCCGCTTCCGGCTAGGAGCCAGTCATTACCAATTCAGGGTCCTCCCCTTTGGTCTCACCACAGCCCCCAGGATATTCACCAAAGTGTTAGCAGTGATAGCGGCCCACCTGAGGCTCCAGGGAATTCAAGTCTTCCCGTACCTGGACGACTGGCTCCTGACCGCCCTGACAAGGCATCTACTCTGTGCAGCCAGAAACTACTTTCTTCGTCTAGCTCCCTGGCTGGGGATCATTATCAACATAGAGAAGTCGTCTCTTACTCCGACTCAGACTATAGACTTCATAGGGGCCAGATTAGACACGAACAAACTCCTAGCTTTCTTGACCTCAGACCGGCTATTAACCCTGAGGCTACACGTGCAAGCCATTCTGCAATCTCTAGCTCCCCCGGCGGAATTGGTCCTGAGGGCTCTTGGCTCGATGGCGGCAGCAGTCAGCCTATTGCCAATGGCTCGGTTGAACATGAGGGTCTTACAATGGACCCTTCAGGTGCAGTGGTCCTTCCTTCAGTATCCTCTGAGCCCTCTGTTCCACTCAGCAGGGCTTGCAAGATGGCCCTCCTATGGTGGCTAAAATCCCCGGACCTCCAGCAAGGATGCCCCTTTTCTATGACCCCTCCACTAGCCACGGTGACCACAGACGCCTCCCGCCTCGGGTGGGGGGGAGCATTGTTCGGGCAGGACAGTCCAAGGCACGTGGGACCTCACTGCATATCAACGTCCTAGAGATGAGGGCAGTGCTGTTAGCATTGCAAGCACTTCAGGATCTTCTTCCTGTAGGAACGATTGCGATTCAGACGGATAATATGTCAGTTGTCTGGTACATCAACAAACAGGGGGTAACCAGGTCTTACCCACTCTGCCGAGAGGCCATGAGGGTGTGGGAATGGGCGATCTCCACCAACCGCTTTCTCGTAGCAACGCACATTCCGGGATTGTCCAACATCCTAGTGGACAAACTAAGTCGCACCATCCTCTTGCCATACAAGTGGTCTCTGAATCCCGAGATAGCGAATTGGATTTTCGCCAAATGGAGTCAATCCTGTTGCGATCTCTTTGCCTCTCCCTCGAACACAAAATGTTACGACTACTTCGCTCTCATTTCCCCCTCCGGGGAACCCCCGAGAGATGGTCTGGTGCATGCTTGGCCTCCCGGTCTTCTTTATGCTTACCCTCCTCTTCCCTTTATGCTGAAGTTTCTTCAGAAAGCCAGTCGGTTGGGGAGCAGGATTATCCTCATTGCCCCATTTTGGCCTCGTCAAACCTGGTTCCCTTACCTTTGGTCTCATCTGGTGAATCCTTCTTGGATTCTGGATCCCAGTCCGGATCTAATATCCCACCCCCAAGATCTCCCAGTCCCGAACCTGGTCAACCTCAAGCTCACAGCTTGGCTGCTCCAGTTCCAATCGTAGCTAGGACTCCCGGCATCTCTTCCCCAGTTAAAACTATTCTAGTAGCAGCGCACAAGCCTTCTACTAGAAAGATCTATAGCAGCAAATGGAAAAGATTCTCCATTTGGGCGGAACGCAAAAATTTGGATCCTTTTACAGTTCCCTTGCCCGCTGTATTAGACTTCCTGTCAGGACTGTTCCATCAGGGGGCTAGCTCCTCTACAGTTAAGGTTCACCTAGCAGCTATCTCTCATTATCATGTGGGAAACGAACTGGGCCCTTTGATCACCACGAAATTATGCAAGACCTTTTTGAAGGGCACCTTTCTGCTCAGACCGCCAGTGAAGGATGTAGTCCCTCCTTGGGATTTAACGCTGGTGCTTCAGGCCTTGACAGCTCCCCCGTTTGAGCCTGCAGCTACAGTAGATCTTAAATTCTTGTCATGGAAAACGGCCTATCTTGTCGCTGTCACCTCGGCTCGAAGGGTCTCTGAACTACAGGCCCTCTGTGTAAAACCCCCATACTTGACCTTTCACAAGGATAGAGTTTACCTCAGGACCAATCCCTCCTTTCTTCCCAAGGTTGCCTCTGAGTCTAATATTAACCAGTCCATCAACCTGCCGGTCTTTTTTCCTAATCACCATAACAAAGGGAAATACAAATTACACTCATTGGATGTGCATAGACAACTTCGCTTCTACATCCACAGGACATCTGGTCATAGGAAATCCGACCAGTTGTTCGTCTCCTTTGCCAAATTTAATTTGGGTAAAACTGTGTCTAAAGTCACACTGTCTAGATGGATTTTGCAGTGTATCCTTTTAGCATATGAAAGTTCGGGCAGGCCCGCACCTCAGGGAGTCCATGCCCACTCTACTCGTTCTGTGTCTACCTCTGCGGCTTTTAGAGCTAGAGTCTCTTTGGATGATATTTGCTTGGCAGCCACTTGGGCCTCATTTCATACCTTTATCAATCACTATAAATTGGACATTGTCTCCAGAGGGAGAGCATCCTTTGGCTCTGCAGTGCTCCGGAACATCCTTCCATGAAGGCCGCCCAAGATTTAGGTAGCTGGGGACTCTGTCCCATAGGTTGCTGCACAAATGAAGTTAACTACTTCAGATTAAGAGGTTATGCACTCACCATAACGTTCCATCTGAGTAGGTAAACTTCATTTGTCAGCAACCGTCCCTCCCTCCTGCCCCCTGACTTGTGAATGTCTTCATACTCAGGTCCATGGGGTTTACCTACTTATCTTGAGAATGATAATTTTATAGCAGTCTCTGCTGTTGGGCAAACTTGATCTGAGGTCAGTCAGGGTTGGCAGGGGATTATGGGTAGGGCGAGGAGCTTGGAGCTCGGCTCTAAAGCTGTTGAAAACCGCCGGCTCGGATCCGAGGTCGGATCCGAATCCCATAGGTTTCTGACAAATGAAGTTTACCTACTCAGATGGAATGTTATGGTGAGTACATAACTTCTTATTACACTGTGGCTACGACACCCTAGAAGCCTCGGGCAAGGCAGCAGTGTCAGGATCTGTCATTAGGAGACATGCATGGTTGAAGGAACAACCTCTCCCTTGATCATGTCAAATCTAAATTACTTGATGCATCCTTGGATAAGGACCGCTTGTTTGGCATAAAAGCAGAAGAGGTGCTTAAAAAGATGGAAGACAAGCAAAATCTATACAAATAGTAAAACATTCAGGTATAACCTCCTAGGTTCAGCAGGAATTTTCCCTCAAAACACTGGTCCTTTGCTGCACCTAGCAGTCAAGGGCAGACCACCCAGACTCCTATCCCAGGGACAGCAGAGAACCAGACAGTGGATCACTTCCACTCCAAAGGCAGGGAGTTCTAAGCCATCCCTCTATGGCAAGCACTCTTAATGACTCCCTCTTCCCCCCTCTGCCCTCTTTTCACTCACCAAAAACTAGGAGGAAGGCTCTCCCTCTGCAAAGAAAATTGGCTTTCTCTAACAAAGGACCAATGGGTCTTAAAGATCATTTTTCAGGGATACAAATTCTCCTTCAACGAACTCCCATTTCCAAGAGGGTACCCACACTTACCTCCAAATCAGTGGGCAGAGGCATTGAAATAAGTCCAAACTCTCATATCCCAAGAGGCAGTAGAACATGTCCCCTCAGATCAAACAGGCAAAGGCTTTTATTCCAGACTATTCCTTGTTTCCAGAAAAGAGGGCACTTGGCACCCCATCCTGGATCTATCCATTCTGAACACCTTCCTGGTGGTCCCCAAATTCAAAATACTAACTTTACAGCAGCTGCTACCTATGCTGACAAAAAATGCCTGGTTAGTTACCCTAGATCTAAAAGATGCGTACTTCCACATCCCCATAAGGGAATCCTGCAGGAAATTCCTTCGCTTCAGAGCAGGCTCACACTTTCTCTGTGCTACCCTTTGGCTTATCTACTGCTCTCAGAGTATTCACCAAATGCTTAGCCTCGGCCATAGCCTTTTGCAGACAGAAAAATATACAAATTTACCTTTATCTGGATGACTGCCTCATTCAGGCAGATTGCAAAGAAAAGCTCCTCAAGGACCACCTCTTTGTCAAAACCCTCCTAACCTCCTTAGGGTAAACCGTCAGTGAGAAGAAATCAAGGTAAACACCCTCTAGGAAGATCATTTTCTTGGGAGCACTGCTGGACACAGCATCCCAAATGGCCTTCGTGTCCCCAGAAAAGCAGAGCTTCCTGTCTCTCTATTTTACTAGCTGGCATCCAGAAGTCACCTCACTGTGAGGAAGATGTCCTTCAAGGATGCATCTGCAGTCCTTACAAATGGGTTGTCCTGTCATCAGGCAGCCCTTTGGTCGGCCGGATTCCAAAGTCTGGGTCTGGCCTCGGCTGATGTCGCACTTCACCCGACGTCATAGCTGCAGTTATTCGGGTATAAAGGTATCAGCCGACGCCATCTGCCACAGTCTTTCTTGCCGTGCGCCAAGCAGAAGCTGTTCGCAAGTGCCGGTCGGTCAGAACCAGAGATTACTACTACCGAAGACTTCTAAAAAGCTAAGTACCCCGTTGGGGACTCTTTCTTGCCTCAGCCGATGTCAGAAAAAGTGAATAACTGTTTAACTTGTGGGAAACAAATACCTCATAAAGATTTCCACTCTTACTGCTTACCTTGTTTAGGATTTGCTGAGGAGTTTTTCGGCTCTGCTTTTGCTTACATTATGCCGTCGGATACTCCGACTACGCAAATATCTAAGAAACGCAAGGAAAAGGACCGACACTCGCGGTCCGCGGTTTCGGCCGAAACCGCGGTTAAGCCAACCGCGAGTGTCTCGGTTTCGGCTGAAACCGAGTCCACGGTTCTTCCTTCGGCCGAAAGCTTACCTCCTACCGAGGCCTCATCCAGCATGGCTGAATCGGCTACTGAAATCCCACCCGCTCTTGCAGGTTCACAGGATTTATCTGATACTATCCCTTTGGATATTTCTTCCTCTGCACGTGGAGCTGCTAGGCCACCTGCATCCATGTCGATTAAGGCCTTTGCCAGGGCTAAAGCAGCAAAATCTACCAAAACTGTGCCTGCTAAGACCCCCTCTCACAGGCCTAGCTCTAGTTCACAAATGCTTAGTCTAGCAGAGGATCTCATTTCTTTGATCCGGGGATCCCAACCACAACCAGACAGGGCCTCTCACCCACCTCCAGAGAAGAGGCCAAGAGTAGAGCCCCCTGAGCCAGTTTCTTCAGATGACTCCTCTGATGAATCAGATAATTCAAACCCTACAGAGGGCCCTTTTTCTCCTTATGAGGACTCTGATGCAGAAGAGTCCATTCCTTCTGCCTCTCCGCCTGAGGAATTTTCCTTTGGGGAAACCTTGCATGCTATGAGGGAACAATTTCAATGGCAGGGCCAGGATTTTTCAGACTCTAGGAAAAGGCTTAGAACCTTTTTGCATTTGCCACAGCATAGGCCTTTAGCTATTCCTCCAGTACTTACTGTTGTGGATGATGCATTTAATGATGCTTGTACTGCTCCTGATTCTCTTCCTCCGCCCCTGCTAAGCCCGATAGGTACTACAGGGTTCCGGACACACATTATCATTTGTATAAGGCTCCCTTGCAGATCCCCAAACTATCTCCCAGGGACCCAAGGCTGTAGCAGCTACCTCTGCCAAAACCCCTCCCTCTGAAAGGGAATCTAGGGCCTTAGAGAGATGGGGTAAAAGTTTACACTTCTGCTACTCTTTCAGCTAGGGCCTTGAACTGCCAATTCCACATGATTCAGTATCAGGAATTTATGTTAGACCAGTTAACTAAAAACTGTCCTCGGATGAACCATTAGACAAAAAATCTGTTCAGGAAATGGTACATAACATTCAGCAGGTCAGTAATCATTCCTTAAAATGCGGCTATGATGCACTGGAGGCTTCCTTTAGATCAGCCATGACTGGCACAGTGATCAGAAGACATGCATGGTTAAAAGAGCAGTCCTTACCAGACCATGTTAAATCAAAGCTCCTAGATGCTCCCATGGATAAGCTCAATTTGTTTGGCTCCCCTGCACAGCAGGTACTGAAGAAGGTGGAAGAGAAAGCAAAATCTGTCCAGACAGTCAAGGATTTCTTGCAGGTCCAGCCTCCAAGGTTTAGCAGGAACTGGCCTTCCAAGAATTGGTCCTTTCCAGACACCTCCAGAGCTCAGAGAGGCAGGAATAGGCGCTCAAGAGGCAGGGGTCAATCCAGAGGTGCCTACAGGGACGCCAGTGGCAGGCTAACAACCAGCGAGGTACAGCCACAGATCCAGCCACCACCACTTCCACAGGACAATCACAGTGACTTGGCTCTGGCACCGCCTACCAGGGAACAACTAGAAGCACCCTTAGGCGGAAGCTAGCCTTGTTTTCAGTAAACTGGCATTACATCACAGGAGACAAATGGATTTTACAGACAATAGACCAAGGTTACAGGTTTCACTTCCATACTCTACCAAGGAAGAGAGGAATGCCAAACCTACCTCCAAATCAGAAGACAGAAGCTCTAGAACAAATAACTCACTTACTAAGGATGAGAGCTGTAGAAAGGGTACCATCTATGGAACAAGGGCAAGGATTTTACTCCAGACTCTTCCTGGTACCAAGAAAAGAAGACCAATGGAGACCTATTCTTGACCTGTCCGCTTTAAACACATACCTCATTGTCCCAAAATTCAAAATGCTGACCCTACAGCAACTTCTTCCCATGCTGGGCAAGGAGTCTTGGCTGGTAACTCTATATCTCAAGGAGGCATACCTGCACGTCCCCATACGACCAAATTGCAGAAGATACCTCAGATTTCTTGCAGAATCAGAGCATTATCATTTCTCAGCATTGCCCTTTGGCTTATCTACTGCACCCAGAGTATTCACGAAATGCCTGGCATCAGTAATTGCTCATTGCAGGCTTCAGGGAATTCAAATTTACCCTTACCTGGACGACTGCCTGTTACAAACGGACAACAAAAACAAATTAACAAAAGACTTGAAAAGGGTCATTCATCTACTGCAAGCCCTGGGATACACAGTCAATATTAAAAAGTCAAGGCTGATACCATCCCAAAGGGTAACCTTCTTGGGTGCAGAGCTGGACACATCAAGACAAATGGCATTCCTAACAGTAGAAAAACAGGAGCAACTCCCTCTCTACTTCATGGCATTAACAAAGCAGAACCAGCTAACAGCAAGAAAAGTCCTGCAAGCCCTGGGTTACATGGCATCCTGCATAATATTGATTCCACATGCCAGACTACATATGAGAAAGTTACAGTGGTACCTAAGGAATTTATGGTCTCAGCACAAGCACAGCCTAGAAACCCAAATTCCAATAATTCCATGCCTGAAGCAAGAATTCCAATGGTGGGCTCAGGTCTGTCAAGCAAACAAAGGACTGCCCTTCCACAGCACTCAACCAAGCCAGACCATCACAACGGACGCCTCAGACCTCGGTTGGGGCGACATGCTGGACAAGTGCATACAAGGCTTATGGACTCAAGACCAGCTGCACCTACACATAAATCAAAAGGAAATGCTGGCAGTAAAACTGGCAATTCAGACATTCAGACCATTTCTTCGACAGGGTCAACTGTTGATAAGGACGGACAACACCACAGTTATGTGGTACATCAACAAACAGGGAGGCACACATTCATACCCTCTATGCCGGATGGCAATGGACCTCTGGAATGTGGCCCTGAGCTTCAACATTCAGTTACAAGCAATTTTGTGCCAGAAAAAGAAAATATACTAGCAGACATCCTAAGCAGAACTACCACGGATGCCCACGAATGGATGCTGCATCCGACATCTTCAAAACCATTACAGGAAATGGGGACTACCAGAAATAGAGTTATTTGCACCCCCACACAATCAACAAATGAAAAAGTTCTGCACGAGGACGTACCACCCACTTGCTTGGAAAGTGGACTCCCTATCTTTCAGTTGGAAAAACCTGACAGCATATGCATTACCACCTCTTCCTTTGATGCACAAGGTGCTATTGAAGATCAAAGAAGACCGTCCAAGGATCATCCTGATAGCTCCAGACTGGCCAAGGCAACATTGGTACCCATTACTGAGGAGCATGTCTCGAGAACAAATATGGCCTCTGCCCCTAGTTCCCTTACTGTTAACACAGAACAACTTCAAAACCCTGCATCCAAACCTGAAAACACTGCAGCTGGCTGCCTGGAACATTGCATAAGACCAAATAACCCAGATTTATCTCAAAGGGTTAAAGACATTATCTTGGAGGCTCGCAGACCCTCAACAAGAAAAAAATATTCAGCAAAATGGAAAAGATATCTCATTTGGAGTACTGCAAAAGGAGAAAATGTGTCACTGGTAAACATAGCTAACATCCTGGAATACTTGGCAGAGCTCTTCCACAATGGCCTGTCCTATTCTTCCATTAAGATTCATGCATCAGTTATTTCAGCAGAATACAACTTGGATCCTCCAGTCTTCTCACATCCCCTGCTCAGGCAGTTTCTGAGAGGAATTAAAAATATAAAACCACCTAGGAAGCCACCATTGCCAGCATGGGACTTGAACTTTGTGCTAGAAAAGTTGACACTCCCTCCTTTCGAGCCAGCAGCAACAGCAGAATTACAGTACTTATCATGGAAAACTGCTTTCCTGCTTGCAATCACTTCAGCAAGAAGGGTTTCTGAACTACAGGCATTAATGGCAGTACAGCCCTTCCTGATCTTCCATCAAGATAGAGTGTCCATGAGAACTAATCCTACTTTTATGCCAAAGGTGGTCTCCAGGGTATCTTTAAACCAAGCTATCCACCTGCCTACATTCTTCCCCAACCCACAGAACAGGGGAGAAAGACTGTTGCATACCTTGGATGTACATAGACAATTACGCTACTACCTGGACAGGACCAAGAGCAAAGCTACTGGTGGCATATGCAACAGGAATGGAAGGAAAAGCAATTTCAAAACAGACAATCTCTAAGTGGATAGGAAATTGCATTAGATTTTGTTACTCTTACCATGGGAAGAAAACTCCAGAAAACATCAGACCTCACTCTACAAGGGCTACAGCCACTACCACAGCTTTTTTACGAGGAGTGGCTACCAAAGACATTTTAGAGGCTGCTACTTGGAGCTCCGTGCATACATTTGCCAAGCATTATAATTTACCCTTATACTCCAGATCCCGAGCAGGTTTTGCCACTGCTGTTTTGAAAGGGATCTTAACTACACCATAATCTTATTATTCCTCCTCCCCCAGTTTGGCTATGGTATTCTACCCATTTGTAAGGACTGCAGATGCATCCTTGAAGGACATAGTAGAGTTTTGTACCTACCATAAATGTAGATGTCCGATAGGCATGCATCTGCAGTCAGGATTACCCTCCCTCCTTCCCCTCTGAGGTACTCCTAGGGGATTTACCAATCTTCTAGCTAGCTGGGGGAATCTATTATGGTGTATTTGTTTGTATATATGTATATACATGTTTATTTTTATTTGCTCTCTCTTATTTGGAAACTTTTGCAATTATCCAAATTTAGCCTTCCTATAGGGCACCTGGCATCTGGGGCAAGAAGCACTGAGGAAGATGGTGTTGGCTGATACCTTTATACCCGAATAACTGCAGCTATGATGTCGGGTGAAGTGCGACATCAGCCGAGGCCAGACCCAGACTTTGGAATCCGGCCGACCGAAGGGCTGCCTGACGACAGGACAACCCATTTGTAAGGACTGCAGATGCATGCCTATCGGACATCTACATTTATGGTAGGTACAAAACTGTACTTTCCTGCAAGCCTTTGGGTACATGGCATCTTGCATCCTTCTAATTCCTCTGGCCAGGCTTCACATGAGAAAACTTCAGTGGTACCTAAAGAACCTGTGGTATCAGCACTCTCAACTTCTAGAGACCTCTCTAACTCTGATGCCCTGTATAAGAGCCAAGTTTCTGTGGTGGGCAGGGGCCTGTGCCTAGAACAAGGGTCTTCCCTTCACCCTCTGCCCAACCAGGCAGACAATTACCACTGATGCCTCAGACATAGCTTGGGGTGCTCACCTAGAAGGCAGGTGCACCCAAGGTCTTTGGGATGCCCAGCACCTTCCCTTATACATCAACCAGATGGAAATGATGGCAGTACAAAAGGTTCTGACATCCTTCAAACTCCATCTCAAGCCAGAGGTTCTCCTTATCAAAACAGACAACACTACAGTAGTGTGGTACATCAACAAGCAGGGAGGGACCCAATCTTACCCTCTGTGCAGGCTAGCCATGAACCTCTGGCTGACAGCCTCTTCCATGGGACTACACCTGATAGCCCAATACCTACCAGGGATCAACAACACCCTGGCAGACCACTTAAGCAGAAACTTACTGTACCCCCATGAGTTGCAGCTCCAGAGAAAAATCTTTTTACAAATCACTCAGGTGTGGGAGACTCTGGAGGTGGATCCTCTCTTCCATCCTCATTGCTCCAGATTGACCCAGACAACATTGGTACCCCTTACTGCGCAGCCTGACCTTATAGCCTTCCAGGCAGCTTCCCATAATCTCAGACCTCTTAACTAAGGTGGAGGGGGGGATGCTGCACCCAGACTTGCAGACTCTCAAACTATCAGCATGGCTAATACTCTAAAGGCAAACAGAGGCCCATGTTAAGCAAAACAGGTCCTAGAAATTATCACACAGAAGGCCCAGCACCAGAAAATCTTATGCAGGAAAATGGAAAAAATTCTGCTCCTGGAGCCAGTCCAGAGAGGGCAGTACCTCACAACCTTCCATCCCTCTTATCCTGGACTATCTAGCAGAGCTACTTAATAGTGGCCTCTTCTTCTCCTCTATTAAAATCCACACCGCAGCCATTTCAGCTCATTTTGATACAGAACAGCCCCTGTTCTCCCATCCTTTTATTAAGCAATTCCTCAGAGGGGCTTCTATTATCAGACCTCCAGAAGGCCACCCACTCCAGCCTGGGACCTGAATCGTGTTTTGGAAAAACTAACTTTATCACCCTTCAAACATGCTACTTCAGCAGAACTGAGATACCTGTCCTGGAAGACTGCTTTTCTCCTAGCTATCACCTCAGCCAGAAGGGTTTCAGAAATTCAGGCACTGATGGCCATTGAGCCCTTCATCATCTTCCATGCAGACAGGGTCTCCCTGAGGACTAATCCCACCTTTATGCCCAAGGTGGTATCTAATGTAACTCTCAACCAGGCTATACATCTACCTACCTTCTATCCTAACCCTCAAAACAAGGGGGAAAGAATTCTGCACTCACTAGATGTGCACAGACAGCTCAGATACTGTCTGGATCGTACTAATCCCTTCAGGAAAACATACCAACTACTTGTCAGCTTTGCCCCAAGGGCAGAGGGGAAGCCCATTTCCAAACAAACCATTTCAAAATGGATATCACACTATGTCCATTTCTGCTACAGATTGCATGGGAACCCCCCCCCCCAAGTCTATTCGAACCCATTCCACTAGGATAGCCTCCACTTCCACAGCATTCCTCAGAGAAGTTCCCACCGAGGACATCCTGGAAGCTGCCACCTGGACTTCTGTCCATACCTTTACCAAGCATTACCACCTACCTCTATTTTCCAAGGGTAGGGCAGGGCTTGCCTCTGCAATTCTGCAGGGCATGCTGACCCATTCCTAGGTCTCTTACTAATCCTACCACCCCTCTCCTTAGCTTTGGGAATCCTCCCACAGGTGATGTCTGCAGCAGTGAAACACAAAGAACATAGTACAGTTGTGTACACTTGCCATAAATGTAGATGTCTGAGTGTATTCACTGTTGCAGTCCTGGTTTCCCACCCTCCTTCCCCCTTATATCTTCTTTCTTTAGGGAGACATACATTCCTGACGGTGGTTTTTAGCCACCAGGACTACTTTACCATATTTACTTGGGCCTCTGACTGATTAGGGCAAGAAAACCTGATGTAATGGCATCGCCTGCCTTCCTTTATAGCACTGATGACCTGACGTCAGGCAGCAAGCGACAGCAGCCGACACTGAAAAACATTGACTCTGGTATTTGGGCCATCCGAGGGCTACCACAGCAGGGATACCCCACAGGTGATGACTGCAACAGTGAATACACTCAAACATCTACATTTATGGTAAGTGTACACAACGGTACTTTCTCCGTTCATATCACCCTAATAGATTTCTTTGATGTAATGAACAGCATGTTCTCAGCATATATAAACCCCACAAATCCTCTGGCCAGTCTCTACTCATACTCTTTTGCTAAAACATGGAATTCTGCACCTCTTCAAACTGGATCTACCACTAACCCCTCTCTACAACTTCAAAATTCTACTAAAAGACTACTTCCTAAATGAAACTTGGCTGCGTTCCTGCACTACCCCAGGCTGAACTAGTCCCTCCCTCATTCCACCTCCATCATACTTTGGCTATATTCAGAGGGAAGGAATTAGTAAAATCTGTTTCTTAGACAAAGATTAAATATATTTTTCCCTAGACTATATTAGCTAGTCATCTCTTTCCAAAGAGTGTACTCGATGTGTTTAATGTCATCTCTATGAAATGCAACCTTATCTAATGACAATGTTCTTTTTCAACTTGTTATAATTGTCCAAATATTTGCACATTGTTAGGTATAGGTTCATACTGTATGAGCTGAAGCTACATTTTTACTTAGTTAATAAATCATTCTTCTACATTAGGCTTTTGTAGTAACTTTATTTAACTGTAGCCATATAATGACACTGCAGAGCTTTTCTCCCTGGGCCTATGCTGAAAATGGGATATTATCCCAGTTGACTTTCCCAGTAAAGAAATGTCAAGTAAAATAAAATAAATTATGGTAACTCGTTTAAAAACTAAACTAAAAGTTCATACATTGAGCATGAAAAATAGGTACATAAACAGCACATTAGCCCACATAAAGCACTTTACAAACCCAGATCTTTAATTAGATTGGAAGAAAATATAAAAGATTAAAACGGACAGCATTTCCCATTCACTCCAGTGGAAACAATGATTTTATGCAGTGAATACAAAAATATGTATAGCTTACTCCAAAACAAAATGCTCACCTGAATCAGCTTTCTAGAAATGAAACTCATTTTTAATCAAAGAAAACTTTAAGCATAAAATGTTAAAATCTGTAATATTGACTATATAACAGCCAGTAGGGAAACATAATTACCATTAAAATGGCCCCAAATCTGTCTAAACTAAGATGAAACTAGCTATTACTAAATAAAAAAAATAACAAATCTTAACATAATCCGTAGTTCACTGCTTAAATTAATCAAAAACATAAATATTACAAAAATCATAAAAAAAAAAATCACAGAATTAGAATATCACACAGAAGTCTCTCTATTTATAAAACTGTGCAGAAATGATCTAAAGTCCTATTCAGTATACCATGCAGCCCATTGAATTTAGTGTAAATGGTAATTTAGACACAAAAACGGGAAAAGTACAAATGAAAGGCTTGGGGATGTAGTTTGTGTATGTAGGTTCATGGGAGATTACTAGTCTTAATTGCCCAAGAGCCCTTACAAACCTAGCCATATGTATCCCTAGTCTTCCAATTATCAAAATCTAGGTAAACAAAGTTTACAGAGGTAAGAGCCTATGTTATGGTATCTCTCCATGAGGGACATGGGTGCCACTCCAGGAGTGAATTTATGATTACCCATCCGTTTATCTAGGTTGTGCTTGAAGAGGGTCATTGAAGGGCTTGGCACTGTTGAAGTTTGTTCCCGATAGGGGTAGTCTTTGAGAGGTGTAAATGTCTGTCCAGTGTGATTTGTTCGTAATATCCCTGGAACAAGTGACCCTCATACAGTTTGTTTTACGAATGTGTAACATTTCCATCAGGGCTGGATCAGAGAATGCCCCGTAAGCCAGACAGAGATCACCCCTTAGTAGCCTGTAGGAGACAGAATACAGAGAAAGGCCATTCAGTCTTTCCACATAGGACTTGTTTTTTGTACCCTGTATTTTCTTGGTGAGAAACCTCTGGGGTCTCTCCAGCTGTTGCAGATGTCTTGTAAGGTACATGCTAAAGGGTACATTTTACTCAATTACTGGTCTGATAAAGGCTGAGTACAATGGAATTATAACGTCCTTTGATCTGGATACCATACCTTTGCTTATGAGATGTGCCCCATAGAAAGACTTCCTCACCACTGTGGACACATGGTGGTTGAATTTCAGATTACTATAAACCTGAGCACCCAGATCTCATACCACTGGGTCCAATCTTAGGGGGTGGTGAAATATTGTTGTTAGCAGGGGTATTAGCTTTCCTAAAGGTAATAACTAGGCATCATTTTTTGCATTCAGTTTTAATCCATGGCTTTGGCACCACTCATTTGTCTGTGTTACTCCTTTCTGCAGTATATCAGTGTCATACAGGAATTCACTGATTGCCCCCAATTTGCAGTCATCTGCAAACTTGGTCAACCAAAGGCTGTCCACGTTTCCTTGGATTTTTGAGAAATACATTTTGAACAGTTGATGGCCTAGCACAGAACCCTGTGGTATGCCACTGGTGACTGGCCTTTTGCTAGAGGTGGATTCCCCCACAGTATGTGTACCATCAGTGAGTCGTTTGGCTACCCACTTGTTGACAGTGGCGTTTATGCTCAGTTGAGGAAGAGTTTATCTATAATACCTCAGATTGTACTGTGTCAAATGCCAAGTCAAGGTAAACAGTATGCACAGTGACCTATTTGAAGAAGTCAACCAGGTTTAACAAACATGATCTACCCTTAACAAATCCGAACTGGGTTGGGTCCAGAGTCTGGAGATTACCTATATTGATAAGGCCCGTGATGATTCTTTCCATGGCCTTACAGATGAGGCTAGTCAGGCTTATGGGTCTGTTCCCTTGGTCGTTTGATAGTCCCCCTTTGTGCAGAGGGATGACTGTTGCTGTCTTCCTTTCTGCCAAAACATAGCCTGTAACAGAGGGTGGTGTTATATCGGGATCCAAGTTGGACTGCTAGGTCATGTTTCAAGTTATTTAAAAGGCAACCTGAGATTTTGTCTGGGCCCATTGATGCTGCATTTTTAGCTTTAGAGAATGCAGAGATTACCTGCTCTCTTGAGATAACAGGCTGAGGAATACTGGCAGGTATACTTTGGGGGATGACTGGTGGGGTGGGGGTGTAAAGTTTGATCCAACTCTATCATCTAGCATGTTGGAAATTACCTCCAATTGAGTATGGGTGGTGCCATCCACAACCAGCTCTGGGTATAATTGGGTATTCCCCTTAAGATTTCAGACATAGTTAAAAATGCCTTGTGATTTTCCTTAGCTAGGGAGACTATTGTTGCTTCATAATTTGCTGTGGAGGACTTGACTAGATCTCTGATTTTTTTGTCTAGACTAGTGAGTGTTTTCTTCTGCTGAGCCTGTTCCCACTTATTTTTGGACATTAGTTTCTTTCTTTAGTTGCATAGCCTGTTTATACCAGGGGTCCACCAGGATGGCTTATTTTTGCAGCAAGACCTGGTTTTAATCTGGTCCAGTACAGCCAATTCCATACAACATTTTAAGTGGCTATACAGCGAGTTGGTGTACACCTCTGCAGAGGAGTCCGTGTTTTCTGAATTCGAGGAAGCTTTGAAATTGTTTATGCCGTCACTTAGTAGAACGTAGTTAGTCTTGGAAAAATTGTTTAGCATTTTTGAGCTTATTGGTGTATCTGGCCTTATATTTATTTCAAAAGAGACTGTTTTATGGTCCAGTCTTACCAAGGAGGACATTACACAGGAGGAGGTACAATGCTCTCCCATGTTGGTGAGTACTATGTCCAGGATATTTGAGCCCTTCGTGGGTGTGCTGACCAGCTGTTCCAGAGTATTTACATTAACAAAGTCCAAGAATCTCTGAGCCTGCATATTAGTGTTCATGTATGTTCCCCGGTCAATGGTAGTATAGTACAAATAGCCCATGAGTAAGATACTGACCTGCATGATAAGTGACTCCAGGAAGTCCAGGTATGCAGTTTGTTTTTCCTGGTTCATGATGGGGGACCTGTAGCTAGCGATGATGTGGTAGGGGATTTTGTCTATAGTTAATCGGGAGTGGAGTAGCTTGAAAGGAAATAACTATACACTTCTTGGCATTGAACTTCAGCCCATGGCTCTGGCACCAAGCATCTGTTTCTGTAAGGCCCTTTTGTAGAATATCCACATAATTTGGGGATTCAGTAATGGCTCCCAGTTTGCATTCATCTGTGAACTTTGTTAGCCAGAGTCCCTTAGTGTTGGCCTGTACTTCAGAGAAGTAGATGCCAAACAAGAGGGGTCCCAGGACTGAACCCTGAGGTACTCCACTTGTCACTTGTCTGGAGCTGGATTTTGAGTTGGCTACTTTTACAGTGTGGGTTCTGTCAGTAAGCCAGTTGGCAACCCATCGAGTGACATAGGGATTAATGCCCAGCTTAGTAAATTTATCTATGATTCCAGAGTGGGGGATGGTGTTGAAGGCCTTGGCGAGGTCCTGCCTTACCCTCGTCCACAGGTTTGGAGACTGATTCAAAGAAATCAGTCAGGTTCAGGAGACAAGATCGGCCCTTCACAAACCCAAACTGGGTGGGGTCCTGTGTTTGAAGGTTGCCAATGTCTTTGTTTATTAGTTCCATGATAATACATTCCATGGCCTTGCAGATCAGGCTCATCAGACTGATCAGGCGGTAGTTCCCAGGAACCAAGGTGGACCCCCCCCCCCTTGGAGTGGGATTGCTGTAGCTGTGCGCCACTCAGTGGACACAAAGCCTGAGGTCAGGCTATGATTAAACATGACACTTAGGTGAGGTGCCAGTTCATTTTGTAGTTCATGTTGTACATAGCCCGGATGTCGTCAAGTACTATGGATGCTGTATTCTTAGCTTTGGAGAGTGCGTTTTTTACCTGTGTGGCCGTTATTACTGGAATTTGGCAAGCTTTTGGTATTGAGATGGGCCCTTTAGGGGGTGAGAGGGGGGTGAAGTTGGCACTGAATCGATCTGCCAGGATATTGGCAATATCCTTGGGATCAGTGTATTTAATACCATTCTGTTGTAGCTCAGAGCAGATCTGAGCATTGCCTTTAGATTCTTGACATAGCTATAGAATGTATAGAATGTACGTTTGTTACACTGGACAGTGCAGGTAACCCAGAGACTGAGAGGGGACTACACTTTGAGTAGTTTTTGGTTAACCAACGAAGTTGTGCTGCTCAGTGTACACCTTAGTTGCTTCTAGAACAGCAGGTAGCTGGGAATGGTTTAAGTGATAGTTATTTTAGTTAAATCTTATCTTCAAGGCATTTGCGTGTGTACAGGGTACTGCTAATGGCTGCTTGGAGAGCAGCTTTGCACAAAAGCTTAAAAAGAAGCAAAAAGGAATGGGTTTTAAGTGAACTACCAATCAGGAAATTACACAGTGAGCATTCCTTCAGCAATCCCCAACTCAGATCTGTTAGATCTGCAAACTTCTGCCACAAGAGTGCAGAAAAAAAGCCCAGTTAATGAAAGGTGGCTAGTTTAGATCCCAAGTGTAAGAAACCACATGATCTAGATTAAGCAGCCTTGAATCTAGCAGATACAGTGTAGCCAGGACATTAAAGTAACAGTACAGTCCTTTGGGTATTAAAAGTTCAGAAATGCAGTAAAATGTCAGCATTAACACAGTAGATACAATGCAGTAAATGTAGTGCAGATAATACTTATTTTTTGTTTTGCAGCAGTGGATGGTTTTGGAAATAGCAGATTATCTCGGTCACTCTGGTGCAGTCGCCAAATGAAGAGCAGCTCTGATTAAATGAGTGAGAACCCACACAAATGATAGGCTTAATCAGAAGCAAAAAGGAACAGCTTTTAAACCAAGTACCAATCAGAAAAGCCGAGCATGAGCCTTCCTCCAGGAATCCCCAGCTCAGAGAGGTTAGACCCACACACGTCTGCCACAAGGTTTAGAGCCCAAGTGTAAGAAACCACACAATCTAGATTCAACAGCAGTGAATCTCGCATATACAATGTAGCTAGGACCTTAAAGTAACAGTACAGTTCTTTGACTACTAAAAAGTGCAGATATGCAGTAAAATGTTAGCAATAATACAGTAGATAAATAAAACACAGTAAACAAAGTGCACATACTTCTTAAGTAATACTTATTCTTGGTTTTGCAGCAGTGGATGGTTTTGGAAATCAGCAGAAAATCTCAGTCACTCTGGCATAGTCTCCAAACAAAAAGCAGCTCTGATTAAATGAGCATCTTCTGTTATAGGAATATTATACTTGGTTCAGGACTCTTGGCTTCATCACTTACTACTAAAGTTTACTAAACTTGTTTCCTAAACCTGCAGAACAAGCTGAGTCCTTTGTTACATATTAGACCCCCATGCATAGGAGGTATAGGCATATTTATCAGAAACTCATGTCCAATATTGAATGTATAGAGATCATAGCATGTCTCAACAAAACCATCTACCGTATAATTGCCAAGTGCAGGTACCCTTCAGAATATACGGAATATCTAAACTCAAAAAGCTACCCATTAAGCCAAATACACTTATTATAGGTGACTTTAGTTACTTGTTGTCAAGTTGCCAAATTATGCAAATACCAATAAATATATATATATGCTCAGAGTTTCCTTTATTATTCAGTACTATCTCCCTAGTGCAAGTTGTCTGGGCCTTACTAGAGGTGTAAACTGTCTTGCTCTCATCCTTATCAGCTGCACCCCCTTCTGTGCCACTTTGGATGTCACCAGTTCCCTGGCTAAATCAGATCACTTCACTGTAGTCTTCATTCTTAATACAAGCCATCACACCCATAAAAATCCTTCCTTTATTTCAAGTTTTCTATTGCTATGAACTGATAGTCAGGACAGCCAGAAATGCATAACCTACCAAGCAAATCAGTTCATAATGGCAACTGTATATCTACATACTCCTTGAGTTTCACTTCCTCATGAGTAAGTGTATTAAAGAAGCTATTCCCATCCATCACAGAAATTGTGATAAATTCAAAACACTGTATAGTGGGAACTGTCCCATATAAATCAGCTCTGCAGAAAGTAGAAAAATCTTATGTCTCTCTAAAAAAAAAAAATCCCTCTTCCTCACAACCAAAGTCATCTAAGAACATTAAACAAGATTCTTAGGCTTGCCATCAAGGACTGCAAACCCAGTTATGAATTTAGAGTAGCCATCAATACTAAGGGTAACCACAAGGCCTTTTAAAGCTGCATTAGAAAATTCAGTGGTAATATCCAGCCGTACCCTTAACCTGTCTCCAATGGCATACCCTGCTCTGACCTAGAAACCATAGCTAATATCCTGACTGACAAATTTAGCTCCAACTTCATGCCTTGTATATGTCATTGCTCCTGTTTCTCTTTTTACATCCTGCTTGAGGTTACCCTAGATAAAGTCTCAGCAGCACCCTCCAAAACTAAAAACACTAGTTCCATTGGCCCAAACAATGTTCCAGGGTGTCTGCTTATAGGTGTCAAGATCTGTATAGTCTAGCACCTTCTAAATCTCTGTGAACTAAGTCTGTCCACAGACTGTCTACCTGAAGCTTGGAGAACTGCTACAGATGTATCTCTCCATGAGAGTGGGCCCATGACTGACCCTTATTCTTACATTATTTTTAAAGATATGGAATATATTGTAATTGAAATAATTAACAATAATGTAGACCATAAAAGAGATGTAGTCCAAGTATTCACCACCGCAGCTGCTGTTTTATGTGCGGTTTTTGATGGTCTCTGACTTTTATTGCTGTTTTTAATAATGTAGACCATCTGCAGTCTTGGTCCTGATAAACTATTTTTTTTAAAGGTGGGTTTCATTAACTCAAACCAGTGAGTTTATTTGCTAAGATCAAGGGAAACCCTAGAAAGGCCGGACTTGTTGACACTGCCTGTCTTGACCTTGCCATAACTTTTGACATCATTCCCAATGTGAATATCCTAAACAAACTGTCCACTCACAGCATTAGCCTTTACTTGTTTGCTGACAGCAAACTGGCTTATCGACCTTATTCATGTCACTGAGATAGAGTATCTCCAATAGCTGCAAATATGTCACTAGCTATTTTCAGTAGTGGTCAGTACTGAATCCTGTATTATTGGGAACTTACCTCTCAGAAATGAAATTGGGAAGCTAGCTCCTTGATGCAGAGGTCGAAAGCCCAGCAGACCCAAATCTGATTAATGGCTTGAGTGCCTATAGAAGCTGGCTGAGTAGGATGGGAGGGAGTGTCCACTACTGGCTGACCAATCCTTCAGGGAGAGTAGTGAGACTGATTTGCCATGAGTTTTCTACCCACCAGGAGCACTTTATTTATTGTTTTTGTTGACC
This sequence comes from Protopterus annectens, assembly GCF_019279795.1. NCBI lineage: Eukaryota > Metazoa > Chordata > Ceratodontiformes > Protopteridae > Protopterus > Protopterus annectens. The sequence goes on from NC_056732.1 coordinate 1,436,212,961, forward strand.
ACTTAGGTCTGACTAGGTGGAAAATCTCTGTTTATCTGTGTGACATAAGGAAATACTACCATCTCAGCTATATGGAATTTTGCAAATAATTATATGTTATTTGTCAATATCAACATGATTCATATAAGATGATTGTGTTACAATTGTGTTATAATTGTATGTCATGTTTAAATCAAACTAGGTTTGTATAGACACGTGTGTTGAAAAGATATTTTATAAAGTGCTTGTGCTTAAAACGTAACCACAACATGCCCTGCTGGAGTAGAACAGAAATGTACATACACTGTTGTAACTGTTTAAAGGTATATATGTTAATAGTGGAAACTGAAACACAGGAGGTTAACTTCAGTCTAGCAAACTTCAGGAAAAATTGCTGAAATTAAATTACTTTATGGCAGTTAGAGACAGAATGTACTAGGGAACTGTCTGCATTGTCTTGGAAGTGTTTTGTTTTATGACTTCCAGCATCTGCCAAAGATCTGAGTAAAAGCCCTTGTCTATGTATTTTTACAGATAGATGCTAAATGCTACCAGCTGCCATCAGTGGTTGTTTTGGGCCTGGGGACTAGAAGTCAGATGACAAGAAATGATGTCATTCTGCAAGCTAGCCCAGCAATAATATTTGAGATATTAATTTGCTAGGTCCCTTAGAGAGCCACAACATTCTGTATTCTTTCTTTGACCTGACAACAACTAGAAGATCCATTCACCACATCCACCTTGCTCTTAAGTAAGTTTCTAGGGTCTAATAATTCTCTTAGATTCAGTCAGAAGTATAGTGAAGCATAGTTTAGATGTTTTTCTTTCTTTCTTTGAGACAGTCCTGCAATGTTGTTTTAAATATTTCCTGTGGTTTTGAACTCTGTCACTGTGAATATATACTGAGTATTTTCTTGTTCTTTTATTATTTTCATTTAATTGTGGCTGATCTTTGTAGAGATGGTTAAGTTCTGAGAGTACTTGCATATTTATTTGGTGACACTGTGTAGGCCACTCCTAATAGCCTTGCTTTTGGTCAAACTACCATTTGTATTGATAGTAACGTTACACAGTATACCCTTTGTTAAGGGCCTTAAAGTAGTTGATAGGGAGTTGGCTGGTGGCAGCGATAACTACCTTATAATCTGGGCAAAAAGGGGCATAGCTAGTAAACCTTTCCCAGGTGTGTGTGTGTGTGTGTGTGTGTGTGTGTGTGTGTGTGTGTGTGTGTGTGTGTGTAAATCAAACCTCAGAGTGTGTATGTCAACTACTTGGGCAGATACACGCAGCACTGGTTGGACAGAGAGGGTGCTGGAGGTATTGGCTTGGCCACTCAGCTAAGATCTCAACTCTATAGCTGTGCCAGTGGGTAGTCTTATTGGTGATCTGGAGAAAGACGGAGAAACCAACCCCGGACTGACTGTGGTCTCTGTATGCTCTTAAGGGGAATTGCATTTGATGCAGAGAGCTGCATCTGGAAGTACTGTGTGTGTACTTGTCATCCTCCCAGTGTGCGTCCCCCACTGTTGCCAGTGGTGAGGATTGAGGCTCTTTGATTATTGTCCAGTGGTGGGTCGTCACAATCTGAGACCCAGATTGAAAAGCTCTACTAGATACAGAGAGGGAAAGTAAGATAAATGCATACACGGTGTAATTAATTGTTTGAGCATACAGTAATGAGGAAAAAAAGTGATTGATGGAGCATATAATTGTGAGAAAATAAAACAATGGCACAATACTTATGATTAATCAACATAAAACATTATAATTATGATAAAGGCAATACAGAGGTATGAGAAACCATTCAAAGGTATATTAGGATAAGTGTTTAGACACATGGTATTTTATAATAGCATGATGGTGATAGTGATAAAAGGAGGTTTTTCGTAGCAATGTAAACTTGGAGGAAACTTTTTGACATCCAAGGTCTGTAGCTAACTCATTTTGAGGTAATTGCAAACTAGTTGTAGTTGTTTTTTTCCTTCTGTGATATGTATAGTCTGCAGCTGGGCCTGGCTCAGACCAGTGGGTTCATAGCTCTTACTAAGTTTATGGCCAAAAGACACGATCTTGAAGCTCAGTCATGCAGTACTTGTGGAAAACTAACAGTGTACCCCATTTAAGTAGTCTTCTCTCCATATTCTTGGGGAAAATTTGTGATAACCCATCCTGTCATTCAGACTGTTTCTAAAAGTTGCTAGGGAAATAATATGCTTGATAGGTAAGGACAGCCTATTTCAGAAATGGGACATATATTTGGTTAGGTATCATGCCATCTGGTCTTGTTGATGTGATGGTGTAGTTCTCAATCTCTAGAATGGATGTTTGCTTTACCACTTGTATTTTGAGTTAAGGAGTTCAGAGTGCTGGGTCATTCATAGCAGAAAAAAATAACAGAGATCACCCTTCTGGAGCTTTTAGTCTATCAGAAGAAGAGTACTGATACCAAGATCTTTTAGGTAAGGAAGCGTTGAGGTTTATCAAGCAGGTTTAGGTGCTTGGTGTGAGGTACATGTTGAAGGGTACATTTTATTCAGTGATAGTTTTAATAATGGATAAATACAGTGGGACTCTAACTGCTTTGGTCCCTATGGAGATGCCATGAAGGCTAAACTGTGTAAGAAAAAAAAAAATTCTAACCAGTGTAGAGACATGTTAGTCAAGGGAGAGTCTGTTATCAACATATGTACTCAAGTCCCTGGTGACTGTATCAAATTTAAGTGGAATATTATCTATATGGTAAGCAATAGTGATACTGTATTTACCAAAGGAAACTGCTCTCTTGTTGTTATAGGTAAGCCCATGATTAATACACCAAGCATTTGTTTGTTCCAGCACTTGCTGAAGAATTTGAGTATAAGAATAGGATTTGATAACTGCCCACATCAGCAGACGTGGTTAGCCAAAATTTCTCAGTATCGTCTTTTATGTCGCAGAAATATACACCAAAGAGGAAGGTACTCATGACAAAGCCTTTTGCGACACTACTAGTGACATATTTTTGTCTGGAGCAAGTGCCCCCTACCTTAACAGCATGGATTAGCAGTCAGCTAATTACCTGTCCAATGAACAATGCTTGGGTTAATGTAAAGTTGGGATAATTTGTCAATAGTCCCAGCATATGAGTTAGTGTCAAAGGCCTTTGCAAGGTCTGGATAAGCAGTGTAGATTGTATGCCCATTATCCATGGCCTCAGTAACCCTTTTAAAGAACTCAGCCAGGTTGAGCAGGCAAGATCTACCTCTTACAATGCCAAAGTGATGAGCATCCAAGGATATAAGGTCAGCTGTGTTAGTGTTTTTTGTCTGTTTTTTTCAACAGTAATACATTCCAAGGCTTTGCAAATAATACTAACAAGAATAATAGCCCTGTAATTACAGGGTGAGTAGAGGGACTACCTTTATGCAACACCACCACAATATCCATTCTCCTCAGAGGCATAACCAGTGGAGAGACTTTAGTTGAACTTGATGGAGGGGTTTTGCTAAGTGGGACTTTGCAATTCTCAGCAGACATTCAGAGTTATTGCAGTACCCATGGAGGTAGTGTTTCTAATTTTGGAAAGTGTCAAAACGACTTGGTCCAAATTGATCACAGGAGCAAGAGTGTGAATAGAGTGGACAGAAGAGAGATAAGGGTGGGTAGAGTAAAGCTGGAAGAGAATTTATCATCAAGAATATTAGCAATGTCCTTGGGGTCTGAGAATTACATACCATTTGAAATAAGTTCAGTACAGAGTTGTAGGTTACTTTTAATCTTTCTCATATAGCCTGGAAGCAATGCTTGTTGTGTTAGCCATAGGATCACCCCATATGCCAATAAGTGCAGCATAGTTAACTTCAGTAAAGGCATGTCTCCTCCTCTTATCATGTCACTGCCTACCAGCTCCATACACACACAACAGTCAAAACTGGGCTTCTAATTAGACAGTGAGCTTGCTTTTGACCACTGTGCTTGGTTGTGATTAGGAGGTCCTTCTGTCTTGCACAGCTTATTTGTTTAAGTGACTCATTCAGAAAAAGGATGTGCTTATCCCTGTTTACTATTACTTTGGTAGACCAGTCATCAAGTACAGTGCCCCCTTTTGAATGTACATGCACCTTATACAACTTGAAAAAACCCAGATTCCTAAGCTACTTAAGCTTCCTCAGCAAATTAAAATTATTTTCTCTGTATTCAGATTCTAATATGCTGTTCATAGGTTCATAGATTAGTACTAGGCTAACTGCTCTTGTGTGCCATTTTAAGCTCAGTCATTTACCCCATGTAAGAATCACACCCTGCACCATATGTCTGTAAGGTAAACACCTTAACCATTATGCCAACTTCCCTGTTAAGATGCAACCTTTGATTAGCATTTTGTTCTGTGAGAGACTGCCTTTTGGTTTTCTTCAGCTTCACACAACAAACCATCTAAGAAACATCATATCCAAAGTGTGATGCCCCACCACTGGCCCAGTAATTAAGGAGCCTCAATCCTCACTACTGGCAACAGTGGGAGACATATATTGGGAGGATGACAGGTACAAACATAGTATTTCCAGGTGCAGCTCACTGCATCAAGTGCAGTTTCCCTTAAGAGCACACACAGACCACAGTCAGTCTGGGGCTGGTTTCTCCCCTTTCTCCAAATCCCCAATAAGACTCTGCATTAGCACAGATATATATCTCAGCTGAGTGGCCAAGCCAAGTCTTCCAAAATTCTCTCTGTCCAACCAGTGCCTCGTATCCCTGCCCAAAATCACTGGAAATATTTAAAACAATATTGTAGGACAGTCTGAAATAAAGAAAGCATCTAAATTAAGCTTTGCTATATTACTGACTATATCTAAAGAATTACTATAGCCTAGTTAACTTACTGAGCAAGCAAGGCAGATGTGGTGAATGGGTCTTCCAGCTGATGTTGTCAAGTCAAAGAAAATACAGAATAGTCTCTCTCTCTCTCAGAGTTCTTAAATTAATATCTCAAATATTACTGCTGGGACAGCTTGCAGAATGATATAATTTCTTGTCATCTGACTTCACTTCCAGGCTCAAAACAACAATTGATGCAGTTGGCAGCATTTAGCATCTACCTGTGAAAATACATAGAGCTCAGATTTTGGCAAATGGTGGAAGTCATAAAATAATTTACATTACTCCACATTTAAAGACAATACAAAAAACTTTTCTAGTACAGACATTGTCTCCTGTTGCACTGAAACTGAAAGATATCATCTTTTTTACTGCCCAGCCGAAAAATAATTTAATGTCAACTATTTTTCTGAAGTTTTGCAAGTTAACATTCTGTGTTCCAGTTTCCCCTGTTAAAATATATACATTTAAACATTTACAATAGTGTATATACATTTCTGTACTTTATCAGTAGGGTACACTGTGGCTACATCTTTAAGCTCAGTACTTTGTAAAATACCTTTTCAACACACACTTCTGTACCAGAGGATTGATATAGACATAACATACAGTTTTAATACATTTGTAACACAAACATCTTATATGAATCCTGTTGATGTTCACAAATGACATATAATTATTTACAGAATTCCAGGTAGCTGGACAGTATCTCCTTTCGTGATACCCCCCCCCCCCCGAAGACTCAAGCTATTTTTTTCAAGTGACCCTTGAGAAACGTTGCTTGAGAAGGCTGAGCCTATCTGGGAATACATTACCCCCCTGTCTTCAGGCTCCAGCTGCCTTGGCTTTGCTGACCCCAGTACAGTGCTCCACTGTCCTATCGTATCCCTGCAACTCTAGGCTCCACCATAGTAATTTGGGATTTGGCTGGCTGGCTCCCTGTAGCCATAGACCCCCTCAGACTCTTCCTGCCCCTTACTACAAATACTTAGCACCAGGGCCTCTCTATCATGGCATGGTTTAACCATGTTCATATGGTATCGTTTGTGCCCCTGCTTCCTGCCTAGCAGTTCTACCATGTAGTTAACCTCACTGACCTTACTTACCACATTGAAGGGTCCCTCCCAAGCTGCCTGCAGCTTGTTGTGTCTGACAGGAATGAGAACCATAACCTCCCAAGCCCATCAATTCCCTGAGCCTTGTACTAAGATTTAGGACATATGCCATAACAGACTCCTTGTGGGATTCACACTCACCCTCCCATTCATCACAAATCGGATCTAGAGGTCCATTCACTCTGTGCCCATACAGCAACTCAAAGGATGAAAAACCCGTGGATTCCTGAGGCACCTCTCTGTAAGCAAGCAACAGATGGGGCAAATATTTGTCCCAATCCCTCTTAAACTGGTCTACAAATGCCTGTAGCATGGTCTTTAGTGTAGAGTTTAACCTCTCAACCAGACTGTTTGTCTGGTGATGGTATAGGGTGGTCTTTAAGTGTTTCACCCCACAGTGCTTCCACAGACAAGCCAGCAGGTCTGACATGAAATTGGCACCTCTGTCAGTCACTATTTCCTTTGGGAAACCTGCCCTACTGAAAATCTATAGCAAAGCATATGCCACCTTTTCTGCCTCAATGGAAGACAGGCCCACCGCTTCAAGCTATCTGGTAGCATACTCTACTACCACCACTAGGATATACTTTTTCCCTGTGGAACGTAGGGTACTCAGTGGCCCCACAATATCCATAGCTACTCTCTGAAACAGCTCCTCAATCACTGACAAAAGCATCAAAGGAGCCTTGACCTTGTCTCCTTCCTTACCTTCCTTTTGGCACTGCTCACAGGTCCTGTAGTACCCTGTTACATCTCTGGAAATCCCAGGCTAATAAAGGTTCTATACAATGCACCTCTTGGTATGGTTTATGCCCATGTGACCTGCAAAGGGAATATCATGGGCTATGGCTAGAAGTGCCAGACGGTAGGCTCTGGGCACTACCAGCTGCTGTATTCTGTCCCCCTCTAGCCCTCCCTCAGGGCTCTGCACACTATACAGTAACCCTTTGTCCCAGTATACAGATTCCCCCTTCCATTGAAAATCAGATGCCTCCCTGGCTACCTCCCTCAGGCCTTGTAATGTAGGGTCTGAGAGCTAAGCCTGTCTCAACTCTCTCTCTCTCTGTAACCCTTCCCAGCTCCCCTTCCACAGGAAGTCTGGTATTCTCTGACAGCAGTGCCTCACTGTCAGCCTGGGTACTACTACTCACCTCTGCCCTTGCAGTCACTCTGTCTAAGGGAACAGCCGTGCCCACAAGCAGCTGTGGCTCACCTTTAGTCTCACTGCTATAGGGTAGCTCCCTCTCTGAAGTAACCACCACACCAGTCCTGGCTTCAAGTCTGAAGTCTGTCTGGGTCCCTCCCAGGCTACCAGACCCCCACATGCTTGTCTCCAAGCCTGTTTGTAACTGCATGCACACAAGGTACTGTATTATCAAAATCATTCCCTATCAGGACAGCTGCAGGAATATCCTCAAACACACCTACATGCTTGCTTCCTTTTCCACCTTCTCAGTCAGGTGAACCCTAGCCAAAGGTATTTGGAATGGGGTCCCTCTTAAAACTCTGACTGGAGTAGATTGCCCAAGCAAGTAGTGCTCCTCTTTAACCATTGCATGCTTCATAATGGTTAGGTCAGAAGCTGTGTCTCTCTTAGTAGTGGCCTGTTTCCCTTCTACTAAGATAGGATATAACCTCTTGTGGTAGTTTGGTACCCTTGTTGTCTCCAGACAACTTACTGCTGGCATTCTGTCATACTCACTCATTGGCTGTCCCACCTTTTGTTCCCCACCTTGTCTCCATGGACATCTGTATGCTACATGGCCCCACTGGTTGCATTTAACACATTTAACCATTGATCCTAGAAGTGTACCTGGACTAGTGGCTTCCCTTGCTACTGGTGGATTCTGTTGGGGTGGTTTAGGCTTCCCACCATGGGTTCTCTTAGACCCATGAGCAGCACTGGGTATCCCTTTCCTGTGCAGTGATGCCCTGCTTGCTAGGTATAGGTGTCCCTCTTTCCCCAACTCATCTGCAGTATTGCATTGCCTGTCTGCTAACCAGATTCTCATTTCCACAGGCAAATTCCTAAGGGCTTGTACCCTCACCAAAAGGTCTGCCAGCCCTTCAAAAGTGGTGACCTGACACCCACTCACCCATCTATGAAAATAACTGCTTAAGTCAGCAATATATTCACACACACTTTCATCTGCCTTGCGTCTATGCCCAAGAAACTTTTTTCTGTAAGCTTCAGTTGTTAACATACTCTAACAAACAATTTTTAAATGTATTATAATTTAAGCAATCAGTATCAGACAATTTAGAAATTGCAGTAGTTACAGCTTTACCATGGAGTTAAGGAGGTTAGGAACTGTACCCAGAGCCATTGGTCAACATTATACTGTTTACATACCCTTTCAAACATATGAATAAAACTGTCAAAATTATCCCCATATGTAAATTGTGGAAGAAATTTACTGACCTTTGTTGCTTCTGGGGTTTGGTTACTCCCTTCCCCATTACTTCCATGACCCTGGTGAAGATTCAGCATCTCATTTTTGTGTTGCCTCTGCCTTTCATTCTCCACAGCTTCCAGATGTCTCAGTTTCTCTGCTGATTCTGTTTCCAAATGTCTGGCCTCCAGTTCGTCTTTTTAATTCCAGATGGATCTTTAAGTCTTCTGTAGAAAAGTTGAACTCTGCATTTTTTGAGACCTGTACCTCCCCAAGGACAGTCTGGTTGTCCTCCTGGTTGCTGGTCAGTGATGCAGCTGTGACTAAGGCTGCCATCCTCTCTGCTTTAGTCAGATTGGCATGACACAGTCCTTTGGCTTAGCACATCTCAGCCAACTGGCTCCTTGTAAGCTTGCCATACTCCTCTGCTGACATCCTTGCCTGCTTGTCCTGACTGACTAAGCTGACAAAAAATAAATAAAACTATTGTGATGTGAAACTCTAAATGTTCACTGTGTGGCTGACTGAGAGTACAAACACCTTCTTTAGTGACTACTGTTTAGAAGCTGAAGGAATTCATTGTCCACACCACTGAATCCTAATATGTGGATATCCCACCACTGCCAACCAGTATATGTGACGTCCCACCACTGGACCAGTAATCCAGGAGCCTCAATCCTCACCATTGGCAACAGTGGGGGGGGGGGGCATACATTGGGAGGATGACAGGTACACACACAGTATTTCCAGATGCAGCTCACTGCATCAAGTGCAGTTTCTGTTAAGAGCACACAGAGACCACAGTCAGTGTGGGGCTGGTTTCTCTCTCTTTCTCCAGATCCCCAATAAGACTCCCAACTGACACAGCTATAGATTTGAGATCTCAGCACAGTGGCCAAGCCAAGACTTCCAGCATGCACTCTGTTCAACCATTGCTTCGTGTCCCTGCCCAAGTAGCTGACACACACACACACACACACACACACACTCCTGGAGATTTATTTAATACACACACACATGGGAAAGCTTTCCAGTTGAAGAGCGCAGTTTTCTGCATTGCACCCTTCTGGCCTCATCAGATTTGGTTCCCCTTCCTCTGGCCTCACTTTCTGCATCCTCCCTAGGTACTGGATCCTAATCTAGACCACCTGTCTCAGCCAATGAGTATGACTCATCCAAACTTAACAGACCTCCAACTAACTGGATGCCCAGGCTATCCTTCCCAGTCTGTCGTATGTTGATGATGTTCATCGTGTTACACTGCTGCAGTCATCACACTTGGGTTATCCTGCCGTCAGGTGGTCCCGCAGTCGGCCAGAGTTCCAAAGTCTTGGTCCAGCGTCGGTTGCTGTCACTTCTTCCCTGACGTCAGTGCGCCAGGGGTATATAAGAGGCGTCCGACACCATTTTCTTCAGTCTTTCTTGCCGCGCGGTGCCCGAAACAGAAGCAGTTCTCAAGTGCCGGTCGGCTGACTCCTGAGATTTTCAAATCAAATTTCAGACCGAAGTCTTCAATAAAGTTAAGTACCCCATTGGGTAACCTTTTCTTGCCTCAGTCCGATGTCAGAAAAAGTTAACAATTGCATTTCTTGTGGGAAGCAAATACCTCATAAGGACTTTCATTCTTATTGTATTCCTTGCCTAGGCCCAGACCACGACGTCACAGGTTGTCTGTTTTGTGCTAGGTTTAACAAACAAACTATAAAACGTCAGTTTGATTTCACCTGACATTATTTTGGTAGGAAATTTAATTATACCATGCCGTCGGAGCAACCAACGACCGGAATGCATAAAAAACGCAAAGATAAGGACAGGCAGCCGAGACCCAAACCAGACTCCAAGGCCTCTGCTAGGCCAGTCGCCGGTTCTCCGGTTTCCAGTGAGGCGCCTACGCAGCCCCTGACGACCGCTGATTCAGAACCCCAGGCGGCATCCAATTCCCAAGAGGAGATTGCTAGGCCTCCACAACCTTTATCTTTAGGCCCTTCCGACTCCATGGCTGAAGGAGATTCCGGTACAGTTGAAACGCCTTCAGTTGCAGAAGGTGTTTTTAGACCGACTACACTCACTATTAAATCCTATGCAAAACTCCATTAAAAGCAAAGAAGACTGTACAGCAGTATCCAGTACAAGGCCCCATGCCTAAGAAACAGATGCTTAAGATGGCTGAAGACTTAATTACCCTAATCAGGGGTTCCCATCCCCCTCCTGATAAAAGGCCTAGACAGGAGGAGGACTACGCTTCCTCTGACCAGGTTTCAATTTCCTCAGATTCTTCTGAGGAACAGGAATATTCTTTTCCCCCTTATGAAGACTCTGATGCTGAAGAGTCTATTCCTTCAGCATCTCCCCCAGAAGACTACTCATTTGGGGAAACTTTACATACCATGAGGGAACATTTCCACTGGGAAGGCCAGGATTACTCTGATTCTAAGAAAAGGCTTCAAGAGTTCCTTCTACTACCCCAGCACAGACCACTTGCTATTCCACCAGTGTTAGACATTGTGGATGATGTTTATTCAGAATCTAGCCTTAACCCAAATTCACTACCTCCTGCACCAGCCAAACCAGACAGATACTACAGAGTCCCTGACTCACACAAATTCCTATATAAAAGCCCTGTTGCTGACCCAGAAAACATTTCCCAGGGTCCCAAAGGGGTTAAGGCCTCTATTGCTAAAAATCCTGTACCCTCTGAAAGGGATTCTAGAGCACTAGACAGATGGGGAAAGAAAATATATACCTCAGCTACTCTAGCTATGAGGGCCTTAAATTGCCAGTTTCACATGCTGAAATATCAATGATATTTGCTGTCTCAGTTAAAGCAAAAATTGATCACACATACAGAGCAGCCTGATTACAAGGAAATGCAAGATTTGTTGCATGCAGCTGAACAAGTAGGAAAACATACTTTGCAATGTGGATTTGATTCATTGGAAGCTTCTTGTAGAGCAGCAGTGACAGGGTCTATCATACGCAGGCATGCTTGGTTAAAAGAACAAACTTTACCCGAACATGTAAAAGCAAAGTTATTGGATGCACCTTTACAGCAGGATATTTTATTTGGTGTAAAAGCAGAAGAGGTTTTAAAGAAAATGGAGGATAAGGCAAAATCTATGCAGACGGTCAAGGATTTTTTACAGGTTCAACACCCTCGTTTCAGCAGGAATTGGCCAACAAAAAACTGGTCCTTTCCAGCTTCTGACAGACCACATAGGGTCAAATACAGATGCCCAAGGGGCAGAGATCAGTCACAAGGCTCTTACAAGCCTCGACAATGAGGTGCCACAACCCAGAAAGAAGGAGAAGACAGGTCTCAAACTACCAGAAGACAAACACAATGACTTACCCCTCAGACTGCCAAGCAAATCCCTCTTGGCAGCTCCCTTGGGAGGAAAGCTAACACTTTTTACAGACAACTGGCGCATCATCACAAAAGGCAAATGGGTCCTAAATATTGTATCTCTGGATACAGATTCCACTTTCACACTTTACCAAGGATAAAAGGAATGCCCAACCTGCCACCAAATCAATGGGCAGAGGCTCAAAAACAAATTACAGCTCACATGGACATGAGAGCCATTCAACAGGTTCCTACACAGGAGCAGGGACAAGGATTTTACTCAAGACTCTTTCTAGTTCCCTGAAAGGACAAAGCTTGGAGACCCATTCTGGACCTCTCAATTCTAAACACATATCTCGAGGTACCCAAATTCAAGATGCTAACACTACAGCAACTTCTTCCCATGCTGGGCAAGAAGGCTTGGCTAGTAACGTTGGACCTCAAGGAGGCATACCTGCATGTTCCTATCAGACAAAATTGCAAAAGATACCTCCGATTTTTAGCAGGTTCAACCCATTACCGATTCTCTCCACTGCCCTTTGGCTTATCTACTGCGCCCAGGGTCTTTACAAAATGCCTGGCACCAGTAATTGCATTATGCAGACAAAGAGGAATTCAAATATATCCATACCTGGACGACTGCCTTATTCAAACAGAAAGCAAGGACATTCTTTTAAAGCATCTGGTGTTTGTCATAAACCTATTAAGTTGCCTAGGGTACACAGTAAACAAAAAGAAGTCAAAACTAGTGCCCTCACAAGACATAATATTCCCTGGGTGCCAGCTTAAATACAACGGCCCAGATGGCTTATCTCACTCCAGACAAGCAAGGACAACTGACTCAGTAATTCAAAATGATGGCAACAAAGACCCAACTCCCTGCAAAAAAATTCTGCAGGGCTTGGTGGCATCTTGCATACTACTAATACCACATGCAAAACTGCAAATGAGGAAATTAGAATGATACCTGAAAAGCGTATGGACTCAACACAGCCACAGCTTGGAAACAATAATACCACTCATTCCCTGCCTTCAACAGGAGTTTCTATGGTGAGCTCAGGCATGTCACCTCAACAAGGGTCAGCCTTTTACCTTACCCACAGCCAGGCAAACTATAACAATGGATGCATCGGATTATGCCTGGGGCATACATGGCAGGACAGTGTATTCAGGGCAAATGGTCTGCAGATCAAAGGCATCTACATATCAATCAAAAAGAGATGCTAGCTGTACAAAATGCCCTAACAGCCTTCAAAGACCTCCTACATCCAGGACAACTACTAGTAAAGACGGACAACACCACAGTGATGTGGTACATAAACAAGCAAGGGGGCACACATTCCTACCCCCTATGCAGTCAAGCAATGACCTTGTGGAACACAGCACTGACCTACCAAGTTCAACTACAAGCACAATTCCTGCCAGGAAAGAAAAACACATTGGCAGACGATCTAAGCAGAAACATCATAGATCCTCACGAGTGGAAGCTAGATCCACAGGTATTCACAATGATAACTCAAAAATGGGGGAGCCCAGACATAGATCTGTTTGCCTCCCCCCAAAACTACCAACTACAGAAATTTTGCACAAGGACATACCACACACTAGCTTGGAAAGTGGACGCCCTCTCATTCAGTTGGAAAACATTAACAGCGTATGCCTTTCCTCCACTGCCTCTTCTGGCAAAGGTGCTGCTGAAAGCCAGATTAGAGAGACCACAAATGATACTCATTGCTCCAGACTGGCCACGCCAACACTGGTATCCAATACTAAGGAACATGGCTCAAGGCCCACCATGGATTTTACCTCAAATTCCTCACCTGCTCACTCAGCAAAACAATCCGATTCTACACAGCCAGCTCAAGACTTTAAATCTGGCTGCATGGCAAATTACCTAAACAACCAGTCAACACTTCTCTCTACAGCTGTTATGGATGTCATTCTGGAGGCCAGGAGGCCCAGCACCAGGAATGCCTATTCAGACAAATGGAAAAGATTCTGCGCCTGGAACCAGGCTAAAGGCCAGAATCCCCTTGTCCCAAATATTACTCAGATTCTACAATATTTAACTGAGATGTTGCACAAAGGACTTTCCTTTTCATCTATAAAGATCCACGCCTCAGCTGTTTCAGCTCAATACAACATGGATCCTCCTATATTTTCACACCCATTAGTAAGACAGTACCTCAGAGGGGCTAAGAACATAAGACCGCCCCGGAGAGCACCAACACCAACTTGGGATCTCAACTTTGTTTTGGAAAAACTTACACTACCGCCCTTTGAACCAGCTTTTACAGCTGATTTAGTTTCTATCATGGAAAACTGCTCTGCTGCTAGCAATAACTTCAGCACGAAGAGTCTCAGCTACAGGCCCTAATGACAGTGGAGCCTTTCATCATTTTTCATTGACAGAGTCGCTTTACGAACTAACCCTTCCTTTATGCCAAAGGTGGTATCCAGTGTGGCCCTAAACCAAACCATTCATTTGCCCACCTTTTATCCAAACCCCCAGAACAAAGGGGAAAGGCTCCTACACTCTTTGGACATTCACAGACAATTACGTTATTACTTGGATAAAACTAAGGCTTTCAGAAAATCTGACCAGCTTTTTGTATCCTATGCTTCAGGATCACAAGGAAAGGCTATCTCAAAACAGACCATTTCAAAATGGATAGGACATTTTATCCGTTTCTGCTACACACACCTTTGGAAACCTGTACCTGGTAACATTAGGCCCCATTCCACCAGGGCTACAGCAACATCAACAGCCTTCCTCAGAGGGGTACCAACCAAGGATATTTTGGAGGCTGCAACTTGGAGTTCAGTGCACACCTTCACCAAGCACTATCACTTACCTCTATACTCTAAAACCAGAGCTGGCTTTGCCACTGCAGTTCTGCAGGGCCTACTAGCTTCTCCAAACCCTGTTTAGTTCCACCGCCCATCCTTAGCTTTGGGATTCAACCCAAGTGTGATGACTGCAGCAGTGTAACACGATGAACATAGTACAGTTTTGTACCTACCATAAATGTAGATGTTCGAGTGTTCACACTGCTGCAGTCCAGGTTACCCTCCCTCCATCCCCTCTGACCTAGCTGAACTTTTCTATACCTTTCTATCCTGTACAACCTTTGTGGTGTATTTGCTTGTAACTGAAGGTATTCCTTTTATTCCTTTTATATGTTTTATTAGCAATATGTATTGCCTACCTACTTGGGGGCACCTGACATCTGGGGCAAGAAAAACTAAAGAAAATGACGTTGGATGCCTCTTATATACCCCTGGCGCACTGACGTCAGGGAAGAAGCGACAGCAACTGATGCTGGACCAAGACTTTGGAACTCTGGCCGACTGCGGGACCGCCTGACGGCAGGATAACCCAAGTGTGATGACTGCAGCAGTGTGAACACTCGAACATCTACATTTATGGTAGGTACAAAACTGTACTTCATGTTTCACTGTTGCAGTCATTACATTTGGGTTATCTGCTTGCAGGTAGCACTCAGTCGGTCTGATTATCAAAGTCTTGGGTCCTGCTTCATTTGCTGTCTCATCTTCCATGATGTCAGGTAGTCAGGGGTATAAAGTATGCAGCCGACATCATTGCATCAGTCTTTCGTGCCATGCGGTGCCCGAAGCAGAAGCAGATCGCAAGTGCTGGTCAGCCGACTCCTGAAATTTTTGATCTGAAGTAGTTAACTTCATTTGTGCATCAACCTATGGGTCTTCGGATCCATATCTGATCCGAGCCGGCAGTTTCCAACAGCATAGATCCGAGCCCCAAGCTCCTTCCCCTACCCATAATCCCCTGCCAACCCTACCTGACCTCAGATCTAGTTTGCCGCGGTTTCATCCAGCAGCAGCTCGATCACTGAGTTCCAGGCTAGTGTCTTTTGTGTGAAATTTACCCTTTTTTTCACTTCTCTTTTTTGTAAATTCAGTGTGTGTGTGTTGTGTTCAAAGTTCCCTTTACCTGTTAATCTTCATAGTTTTCCTTCCCCACCCTCGTTAGTGCGTTAGGGAATGTGCTGTGTGTTGGGGCCTAGCGTGTGTGTTTTCTGTTCATTATGTCGGAGGCCCCAAAAGCTGTTTTTTCTAAGTGTACCGAGTGTAGCCATAAGCTATCCCCGGCAGATGGCCACACTCGGTGCGTGTTGTGCCTTGGGGTTGGACACCTGTCGTCAGGTTGCTCCATATGTGCGGCGTTCAACCCCAGGGCACTTAAGGACCGGAGGACTAAGCTGGCTCTGGCGGGACTGCTGCCCCCGGACTCGGCTTCGGCTTCTGGTCCCACGGTGGCTCCTGCCGCGGCTGCAGCTACTGCCACTCCTGCCTCCCTTCCTCTGGCCGGGACACAACCTCCCGCTTCGAGCCAGGAGGATAGGGAGTCCAGGAATGAGAAGCGGAAGGAGAAGCACCACAAGCGGCAGGCCGAGACCTCTTCATCGGCCCCTCTGGCTAAGCGGTCTTCTCCCTCCAGGACTTCCGAGCCTTCCACCCCTCGGCTCCGGTCTCATTCTTTTTCACCGGGACAGGAGGAGGCCCAGCCCCCATCGAGGTCATTGAGACGGCACTCCCGTCCCGGCTCGGTGGCCTCATCCAGATCCACCCGAAGCCTGACAGATGCAGACTTGGACCGGATGATGAGAAGATTCCTCCAGGCCCAGCTGCAGATGGGAGTGCTCATGCCCCCCCCCCCCCGCTGGGAGACCTTATCAGAGAGTACGCCGTGTCACCCCCGGAGTCCATGTCAGCGGAGGACAAACAGTTGTACTCTTCCCGAATGGCCACTCTTAGGTCTATATCGAACACCTCTATGCGGCTACTGTCCCACGCCATGGAAGGGGCCGCTAGAGCTAGCAGGGCTGGCGTCGTTATGAGGCGACAGGCCTGGCTCCGCCACTGTGATTTCGCAGAACCCTTTAAGGCGTCTTTCGCTAATGCCCCTTTCGATGGTTCTGCCCTTTTTGGCAAAACCGTACGCGATACCTTGGTCCAGAGCAAGAAGGACGGGAAGACATTGCCGTCGGAGTCCGCTTCTCTGCTCCCTAGAGGCCCTTTTCCAAGAGCCAAAAGGGACAGAAGAAGATGTGGTTCTGGAAGATGCAACAGCCCCATTTCGCTCCGGACCCCCAGTCCTTCCGCGGCAGAGGAGGACAGGGTGGACGCCGCCCTAGAGGCAGAGGGGGCCCGAGGAACTTTGGGTCCAGAGAATCGTTCTCTGACCGGCCCACACAACAGCCCTGAAGGGTTACCCGACTGCTCCACTCTGGAGGCAGTCGGGGGGGAAACTTCTCAAGGCACCTAGCAGCTTGGGAGTCCATCACGACCAATTGCTGGGTGCTTTGAATCATATCCAGAGGTTACCAGATCCCTTTCTCCCATTTCCCTCGCAATCCCAGACACCTCCCCGACGTCCCACCCGAGCAGAGGGAGGCCACAGCTGCTGAAATCCAGTGGCTGCTAGAAAAAAGAGCCATCCAGCACGTCCCCCCAGACCAGTACGGATTAGGCTTTTACTCCAGGTTCTTCTTGGTGCCAAAAAAGATGGGGGACTTCAGACCGATCCTCGACCTATCTGTCTTGAACCTGTCAGTAACCAAGGAAAAGTTCCGGATGGTCACTCTTCAATCCATTCTCCCCCTCCTGCGGGAGAACAACTGGATGTGCTCTATAGACCTCAAGGATGCGTACTACCACATCCTGATGGACAGACGATCCAGGAGGTTTCTCCGCTTCCGGCTAGGAGCCAGCCATTACCAGTTCAGGGCCCTTCCCTTTGGTCTCACCATCCCCCAGGGTGTTCACCAAAGTTCTGTCGGTGATAGCGGTCCACCTGCGACTGCTGGGCATTCAGGTTTTCCCATACCTAGACGACTGGCTCCTGACCGCCCCTACAAGGCATCTACTCTGCGCAGCCAGAAACTCCTTTCTTCACCTAGCGGCCCGGCTGGGGTTTACTATCAACATAGAGAAATCTTCCCTTTCTCCAACTCAAACCATAGATTTCATCGGAGCAAGGTTGGACACAAACAGGCATCTAGCCCTCTTAACTCCAGACAGAGTGCGGACCTTAAGACTCCATGTGCGGGCCATCCTCCTACCCCAGGCACCCCCGGCAGAATTGGTCCTGAGGGCTTTGGGTTCGATGGCGGCCACCATCAACCTATTGCCGATGGCGCGTCTGAACATGAGAGTCCTGCAATGGACTCTCCAAGTTCAATGGTCTTTTCTGCAATTCCCTCTGTACCACCCTATTCCCCTCAGCAGGGTTTGCAAAGAGGCCCTCTTATGGTGGCTCCAATCCCCAGACCTCCAGAAGGGGTTCCCCTTTTCTATGTCCCCTCCCCTAACCATGGTGGCCACGGACGCCTCTCGCCTTGGGTGGGGGGGCATTGTGCGGGCAGGACAGTCCAAGGCATGTGGAACAGCACGGAGACCTCTCTGCATATAAATGTCCTAGAGATGAGGGCAGTGCTTTTGGCATTGCAAGCACTACAGAGCCTTCTTCCCGTAGGAACGATTGCAATCCAGATGGACAACATGGCAGTAGTCTGGTACATCAACAAACAGGGAGGAACCAGGTCTTATCCCCTTTGTCGAGAGGCCATGAGAGTGTGGGAATGGGCGATTTCCACCAACCGCTTTCTCATAGCAACGCACATTCCGGGACGGTCCAACATTCTAGCAGACAAGTTGAGTCGCACCATCCTCTCGCTGTACGAGTGGCCTCTGAACCCAAAAGTAGCGAAGTAGATATTCTCCACTTGGGGTCAACCTTGTTGCAATCTTTTCGCCTCTCCTTCAAATGCGAAATGCAACGACTACTTCACTCTAATTCCCCCACCTGGAGAATCCCCACGAGACGCTCTGGTGCATGCTTGGCCCCCCCGGTCTCCTTTATACTTATCCTCCTCTTCCGCTGATGTTGAAGTTTCTTCAGAAGGCCAGTCGGTTGCAGAACAAGATAATCCTCATTGCCCCATTCTGGCATCGCCAGGCTTGGTTCCCATATCTTTGGTCTCACCTAGTGAATCCTCCCTGGATTCTGGATCCCATTCTGGATCTCATAAACCATCCATTGGATCTTCCGACCCCGAATCTGGACAACCTCAAGCTCACGGCTTGGTTGATCCATTTCCAAGGTTAGCTAGGACTCCCGGTATCTATTCCCAGGTCAAAGCTATTCTGGTGGCAGTGCATAAGCCATCCACCAGAAAGGTCTATGATAGCAAATGGAAAAGTTTTTCTATTTGGGTGGAGCACAGAGATCTAGATCCTTTCACAGCTCCATTGCCTGTGGTGTTAGATTTCCTATCAGGTCTCTTCGATCAGGGCGCCAGCTCCTCTACAGTCAAGGTTCAGTTGGCGGCTATCTCTCACTATCACGTAGGAAGTGACCTTGGACCGTTGATCTCCAGCAAATTATACAAGGCTTTTCTGAAGGGTACCTTCTTACTCAGACCCCCGGTGAGGGAAGCAGTCCCTCCTTGGGACTTAACTTTGGTACTGCAGGCACTTACAGCCCCTCCCTTTGAACCTGCAGCCTCAGCAGATCTAAAATTCTTATCATGGAAAACTGCCTTTCTTGTAGCTATCACCTCAGCCCGAAGGGTTTCCGAAATTCAAGCCCTTTGTGCAAAACCACCTTATTTGTCCTTCCACAAAGACAGAGTCTACCTCAGGACTAATCCCTTTCTTCTTCCAAAGATTGCATCCGAATCGAATATTAATCAATCCATTAACCTACTAGTTTTTTTTCCCAGCTACCAAAACAAAGGGGAACATAAGTTACATCTGTTAGACCTGCACAGACAACTGCGCTTTTATTTACACAGAACAGCTGGTCATAGGCAATCAGATCAGCTGTTCATTTCCTTTGCCAAATTTAACTTAGGAAAGGCTGTCTCCAAAGTCACACTGTCCAGATGGATTTCTCAGTGTATTCTGTTGGCATACGAAAGTACTGGTCGGCCCGCACTTCTAGGAGTTCATGCCCACTCTACTCGGTCTGTCTCTACCTCGGCGGCCTTTCGTTCTAGACTCTCGGATGATATCTGCTCAGCAGCAACATGGTCTTTGTCTCATACCTTCATTAATCACTACAAGCTGGATATTGTCTCCAGAGGGAGAGCATCCTTTGGCACTGCAGTGCTCTGGAACATCCTTCCTTGAGGACCGCCCAAGGTTTAGGTAGCTGGGGACTCTGTCCCATAGGTTGATGCACAAATGAAGTTAACTACTTCAGATTAAGAAGTTATGTACTCACCATAACGTTCCATCTGAGTAGGTAAACTTCATTTGTCAGCAACCGACCCCCCTCTGTCCCCCTGACCTTCGGATGTTCGAGATGTTACCTTCCTTACGGCAAGGGTATGTAGCTAGTTTTGCGGGTAATTTTTGTATGCTTATCTAGCTGTGGGCAAACTCGATCTGAGGTCAGGTAGGGTTGGCAGTGGATTATGGGTAGGGGAAGGAGCTTGGAGCTCGGATCTATGCTGTTGGAAACTGCCGGCTCGGATCCGATATGGATCCGAAGACCCATAGGTTGCTGACAAATGAAGTTTACCTACTCAGATGGAACGTTATGGTGAGTACATAACTTCTTATTTTCGAGTTTCAGAACCAAAGTCTTCAAAAAAGCCAAGTACCCCATTGGGGATCCTTTTTCTTGCTCTAAACCGATGTTAGTAAAAGTTAACAATTGAATTACTTGTGGAAAGCAAATACCTCATAAAGATTTTCATTCGTACTGCATTCCTTGCTTAGGCCCAGACCACGACGTCCCTCGCTGTCGGTTTTGTGCCTTATTCAATCCTCGAACTATTCGCTGTTGGTTCATTTTCGCATCAAACTATTTCGGTACTCAGTTCAATTATCCAGAAATGGCTTTGGTAAGCCTTCCGACTACAGACATTACGAAAAAACGTAAAGATAAAGACAGACAGACTGCATAGGTCCAAAGCTGCCGACGACGCTTGCATTAAGCTAGTCGCCAGTTCACCGGTACTCAATGAGGCACTTTTGCAGCCCCTGATACCCGCTACTTCAGATTCGCAGGCCTCTACTGAGACCCATTCGGAGTCTGGTATATCGCGAAATGCTTATTCGACTATGGAACCTGTGGATGTCTCTACCTTGGATGTGTCCGGAGCCGCTGTGCAGGCACCGGCTTCTGAGGGTGCATTCAGGCCTACTGACTTGCATAGCAAACTGACGCCATCTTCTTCTTCAAGGCCTAAAACTTTATCCACACCTAGAAAACTGATGCCCAGACCGCACGGTCAGGCCCCTATGCCTAAAAAACAAATGATAAGAGTGGCTGAAGACCTTATTACTCTAATCAGAGGAAGCCAGCCTTCTCCCTCTAAGAGACTTAGAACTGATTTTCCTTCTGATTCTTCTGATCAGGATTCTGAAATTTCTGTTTCTTCTGATGACCAGGATTTGCCCTTATCTACCTATGAGGATTCTGATGCAGAGAACTCCATTCCCTCTGCTTCCCCGCCAGAAGATTTCTCTTTTGGTGAAACTTTGCATATTCTTAGGGAGCATTTCCACTGGGAAAGCCAGGATTACTCTGACTCCAAAAAGAGGCTTAGGGAATTCTTACTCCTACCTCAACACAGACTTTTAGCTATCCCTCCTGTACTGGACATTGTAGATGATGCCTTCTTGGAATCTAGCCTGGCCCGAGACACTTTACCTCCGGCTCCCAGGAAACCTGGCAGGTATTACAGAGTACCTGACTCTCACAAGTTCCTCTTAAAGAATCCTACTGTGGATCCAGAGACCATTTCACAGGGACCCAAAGGCATTAAGGCTACTACTGCCAAAAACCCTACTCCCTCTGATAGAGATTCCACGGCCCTGGACAGATGGGGTAAGAAGATATACACTTCTGCTACTTTGGTCATTAGGCCTTAAACTGCCAGTTTCATAAGTTAAATTATCAGCAGCATATTATTGGATTACTTAAACAGAAAATGATGTTTATTCCTGACTGTGCTGAAAATAAAGAATTACAGGATTTAATGCATTCTGCTGAACAAGTTGGTAAACATACTTTGCAATGTGGTTTTGACTCCTTAGAGGCATCTTGCAGGGCTCCTGTCACTGGGTCTGTATTTAGAAGGCATGTTTGGCTTAAGGAACAAACTTTGCCAGATCATGTTAAAGCTAAATTACTGTATGCTTCCTTAAACCAGGACCGCCTGTTTGGCAACAAAGCAGAAGTAGTACTTAAAAAAAATGGAGGAAAAAGCTAAATCTATGAAAACTGTTAAAGATTTCCTGCAAGTACAGCCTCTCAGATTTAGTAGGCATCAGCCTTCTAAGAACTGGTCCTTTCCTGTCTCTTCCAGGCCTTCTCAGTCCAAACCCAGGACCAGTAGACCACACAGGCTTCAGTCTCAAGGTACTCACAGGCCTAAGCAGTGGGGCGTTCCCACTTCCAAAGCTGGAGGTAGTAAGACTCCCCCTATGGTAAACTGTCACAGTGACTTAGCCTTAAAATTTCCAAGCCCTGCTCAACTGACTACTCCTTTAGGGGGAATGATCGCCCTGCATGCAAAAAAACTGGGAACTCGTTACCAAAGACAAATGAGTTTTAAATATAGTTTCCCAAGGATACAGATTCCACTTCCACACCTTACTAACCCCAAACGGTTGGCCAGACCTACCCCCAAATCAGTGGGCAGAGGCTCAACAGCAGGTTTTCTCTATTCTAAATATCAGGGCTATTCAGCCTGTCCCAGAAGAGGAATGGGGACAAAGTTTTTACTCAAGACTTTTCTGGGTACCCAGAAAAGACAACTCCTGGCGTCCTATCCTGGACCTGTCTATCCTAAACACCTTTTTGTTAATCCCAAAATTCAAAATGCTAACTCTTCATCATTTGCATCCCATGCTAGGCAAAAATGCCTGGTTGGCAACATTGGATTTAAAGGAAGCTTACCTGCACATCCCAATAAGGGAATCTTGCAGAAAATACCTACGCTTCAGAGCAAGCTACATACACTATCAGTTCTTTGCACTGCGCTTTGGCTTATCTACTGCACCCAGGGTATTCACAAAGTGACTAGCTCCAGTCATTGCATTCTGCAGGCAAAGAAATATTCAAATATACCCATACCTAGACGATTGTCTAATTAAGGCAGAAAGCCAGGACATACTATTAAATCATCTGGCATTTGTAAAGAAACTGCTAACCTCACTGGGGTACACCATAAATGAAAAGAAATCACACCTAGTACCCTGCCAACAAATTGTTTTCCTGGGAGCAAGCTTGAATACAACTTCCCAGATGGCCTACCTCATGCTAGAGAAACAAGTTTATTTGACAGCCTACTTCAAACTACTGGCCACAAAGACCCAGCTATATGCAAGGAAAATACTACAAGCCCTGGGGTTCATGGCCTCTTGCATTCTACTAATTCCATATGCAAGACTGCATATGAGGAAACTACAATGGTATCTAAAAAGCTTATGGTGTCAACATTCTCAGGACCTGGAATCAATAATTCCTATAATTCCTTGTATAATGACAGAGTTCATTTGGTGGGCATATGCCTGCCACCACAACAAGGGACTGCCATTCACTCTGCCCCCTGCCACCCAAACCCTAACAACAGATGCATCAGCCTATACATGGGGGGCTCACTTGGCAGGGCAGTGCATTCAGGGCAAATGGGAACCCGAGTCAAATGCACCTGCATATCACTCAAAAAGAAATGTTAGCTGTACAGAATTCTCTGACAGCCTTCAAGGACCACATTATTCCATGAAAATTATTGATAAAGATGGACAACACCACTGTTATGTGGTACATAAACAAGCGGGGGGGAACCCATTCATAACCTCTCTGCAGACTAGCCATGGCTTTGTGGAACACAGCCTTGAGCTACCAAGTGCACCTACAAGCTCATTTCCTGCCAGACAAGCTAAATACACTGGCAGACGACCTAAGCAGAAATCTCATGGACCCACACGAGTGGAAACTGGAACCAAAGATATTCAACATTTTGAGAAGCAAATGGGGAAGCCCAGAGATAGACCTGTTTGCCTCCCCTCAGAACTACCAATTGGACAAATTCTGCACAAGGACTCCCCGCAGACAAGCTTGGAAAGTGGATGCCCTGTCCTTCACCTGGGAAAGCCTCTCAGTTTATGTCTTTCCCCCTCTGCCTATCCTCTTGAAAGTTCTACTAAAGATCAAACAGGACAAACCAAGGACAATACTATTTGCACCAGACTGGCCACACCAACTCTCGTACCACTTCTTGCACAGTATGTCACTACTGGAACCATGGCACCTGCCTCAGACCCCTTCCCTACTGTCCCAGCAGGAGGGCCAGATTCTGCACCCCCAGCTTCAAACCCTGAACGTGGCAGCCTGACTAATTACCTGAGTTCTCCTATACCATCCCTCAGCAAGCAAGTGCTGGATGTTATCCTGGAGGCAAGGAGGCCTAGTACTAGAAAATCCTATGCTGAAAAGTGGAAAAGATTCTGTTCCTGGAGCAAGACTCAGGGGATGGGCACAACTGTGCCCAGTCTACTGCATATTGTTCAATACCTAACAGAGATGATTCACAAGGGCCTTTCCTTCTCTTCTATTAAAATTCATGCCTCAGCCATTTCAGTACATTGTAATACTGAGCCACCCCTCTTCTCTCACCCCTAGCTGAAACAATTCCACAGAGGGGCCAAACATTTAAGACAACCCAGGAGACCCCCTACTCCAGCCTGGGACCTTAGCTTTGTATTGGAAAAGCTCACTCTACCTCATTTTCAGCCAGCTGCAACTGCAGAGTTGAAATTCCTTTCTTGGAAAACAGCCTTCCTTCTAGCCATCACTTCAGCAAGAAGGGTGTCTGAATTACAAGCCCTCATGACAGTGGAGCCTTTCATCATCTTTCATGCGAACAGGGTGTCCCTCAGGACCAATCCTTCCTTTATGCCCAAGGTGGTATCCAGTGTGATCCTTAATTAGTCCATTCATTTGCCAACCTTCTTTTCTAATCCACAGAACAAAGGAGAACGAAAATTGCACTCCTTGGACGTGCACAGACAACTTAGATTTTTCATGGGCAAGACTAAGCCTCTCAGGAAATCTGAACAGCTGCTAGTTGCCTTTGCTGCAGGGACAGAGGGGAAGGCCATTTCAAAGCAAACCATTTCTAAGTGGATAGGCCATTGCCTTCATTTCTGCTATAAGCACCATGGAAAAACTACCCCACAGGGGATAAGACCCCATTCCACCAGCCTTTCTCAAAGGTGTTCCTACCAGGGACATCCTAGAAGCTGCTACCTGGAGTTCTGTACATACTTTCACCAAGCATTACCACTTTCCAATTTTTTCTAAATCCAGAGCTGGTTTTGCCACTGCAGTCTTGCAGGGCTTAATAGTTGGTCCTAATGCTCTAATTGCCTCCTCCTTTCCTTAGCTTTGGGAATCTACCCAAATGTAATGACTGCAACAGTGAAACACAAAGAACATAGTACAGTTGTGTACACGTACCATAAATGTAGATGTTCGAGTGTATTCACTGCTGCAGTCCTGATTACCCTCCCTCCAGCCCCCTGAGTTCTATTGACTATACCTCTCTTTTGTTTACTATACTTAAGCTTTCTGGTGTATTTGCTTTTTGTTGGAGGTGTAACCTTGTATATAATTGCTTCCCATTATGGGGGCACCTGGGGCAAGAAAAACTGATGTAATGGTGTTGGCTGCATGCTTTCTACCCCTGACTACCTGATATCATGGAAGGTGAGACAGCAACTGATGCAGGACCCAAGACTTTGATAATCAGGCTGACTGAGGGCTACCTGCAAGCAGGTATCCCAAATGTAATGACTGCAACAGCGAATACACTCGAACATCTACATTTATGGTAAGTGTATACAACTGTACTTTATCTTGTCAAAAAGCTTCTATTAGAAGGATTTACAAGAGTAAATGAAAAAGATTTGTTTTCTTGGGTGCTTAGCAAGGACCTGGATCCTTTCTCAGCACATGTGCCATCTCTCCTTGAATTTTTCGCTTCTATTTTCAGTGAATGGTCTAGTTTTCAACAAAGTTCAGTTGGCTGACATTTCTTAATTTCCACGTGGGTGAAAATAAATCTACCTTATCCTCTTCTAAAGTATGTGAAGCCTTTCTTAAGGGAGCCTTTTTACTAAGATCCCAGTGAAAGGATCCTACAGGCCTTAACACAAACTCCATTTGAACCTTCAATCAAAGCAGAACTTAAATAGTTTTGTCTTGGAAAACAATTTTTCTGGTCAGTATCACATCAGCTAGATGAGTATCTGAACTCCAGGCTCTATCTTCTAAATCTTCTTACCTGTTTTTTTTTTTTTTTCCACAAAGACAAGGTGTCCTTGCCAACAAATCTGTCTTTCTTACGTAAGGTAGCTTCTCAGTCCAGTATAGACCATGTCATTAATCTACCAGTTTTCTTTCCTAACTTTTCAGATAATGGCGAGTATATGCTCCACTGTTTGGATGTGCATAGATAACTTCACTTTCATCTCCACAGAACCAAAAACTTGAGGAAATCTGGCCAGTTATTTGTTCCTTTTCTCCTAACAGATTGGGAAAACCAGTATCCATCATTACATTGGTCAAATGGTTAACTGAATGTATATCATTTGTTTACAGTAAAAAAAATATCCTCTTCCAAGCCTCCTTGAGCTCATTAGACAAGTTCTGTGGCAGTTTTTTTAGCCTTTTGGTCAAGGACTTCCTTAGATGACATTTGTGGAGCTGCAGTTTGGACTAATTGTCACACCTTTATTGCTCATTACAAATTAGATTTGATTTCTAGGAGCAGAGTGGCCTTTGGCTCTGCAGTACTCCGAAATATCCTTCCATGAGGACCTCCCTAGGTTACAGTAGCTGGGTACTCTGTTTCATCAGTTGAAGAATGAATGAAAAGGACATCAGATAAAAAAAAGATCTGATGTTGGTAATCTTTATTCATTCCTTACTGATGGGTGTCATTTCCATCCTCAGAACCAAGTCGGTCATTATACCAAGCTCGCTCCAACCAAGAAACTCTCGAGCTAAGTCCTTACCTATAGTGACTCTCTCCATATTACCTCAGATCTCATTTGCCGCATACGAACCAAGACGTGTCAGACCAGGCTCTCAGCTGAGTCATTGAATTTTTGTCAATTTTTTCTTGTTTGCTAATTGTTGACTCCTTGTAGCGATAATTTTCACTTTTCATTTGCTGTCTCTCTCTCCCTTTCCCTTTCTACCAAAGTTGGTAGGCTTTCGTACCATCTCTGGTACAGGCCTTTCTGTTTACCCTTTGGGCATTTTTTTTACCATAGTTGGTATTCAACCTTTCTTTAAAAAAAAAAAACTTTATTCTGTTTTTTTCTGTCTCCTAATTTCTTCACTTTGTTGACTGGACATGTCGGATAAGAAGGGTACCACGGGCTTCGAGCACTGTGTTCCGTGTAGTAGAAAAATGCCTAATGTAGATAATCACTATTCTTTTGTTCATTGTTTAAGGGTCCCTCATTTTTGGGTGAAACCCCCTTGTGACATCTGTAAAGGTTTCAGTGCCCGTACACTTACAGTGCGCAAGAATAAATTAATGCTTAAAGGACTATTAAAATCACCTTTCGCGGAGGCTGTTTCTGAGTCGGAGAGCTCACCACCTCATAAGAGAGAACACAAAAAGAGGAGCAAGTCATTACCCTCCTCTCCTCATGATTCTAAGACCAAGCAACAGGAACAGAGACAGAAAGTCCCTAAATTAACACCATCTTCGGCTCCAAGGCTTAAACCTTCCACCTCTGCACCGGTTTTGGTTCCGAGTCTGCAACCAGCTTCGGTGCTGACTACTTCTTCGACTCATATGACTACACTGGCAATGGCACTGACTATTACCACAATTTCGGCACTGACTCACCTTTCAGCACCAACAATAGATGCCCTGGAACCAGTCACTTCCCCCATCCCTGTACTTCATATTGGTCATTTGACCTCGGTGCCGAAAGGTGAAATACTTCCCCGGACCAGATATTCTCCCTCTGTGGATCCATTTGCTGGCCAGCAGTATAGCCCTTTCTTAGACTGCTCCATCTCACCCTTGGGGATGTCTACACAGTCATCCAAGAGTTTTTCAGAGCTGGATGTACTGAGGCTAGTGGATCAACTCTTGGCAGCCAGAGGACTTTCTACTTCATCTAAGCCCTCCCTCCCACTCAGAGCCAAGGGATTCCATTCAAGGACTGCACAATATTTTCTTCCTTTGACCTCCTTCCTGGTTTTGGAGCACCTGTCACTGACGCCAACCCCAGTTCCAGCCTCTTCGGTACCGGTGGTAAAGCTTACCACGGTACCGGAGCCTACCCTTTGGTCTTTTGCTCCTTCTGAGTTGGGCCATCCCTGGGTCTGAGACTGGTCTATCGGCACCAGCTTCCCTGGCACTGCATCGCCTTTCTGCATGCCTGCCTCAGTTCCAGTTGCCCTGATGGAGCCGTTTCTTCCCATGGCTACCTCCCTGATGGCAGGTTCTTTGGAAAGGGGTGTGATCCCAGTCCTGAGGATTGCTCTCTTGGTTCTGGGATCCCACCCCTCATTGGGAGGACCTACTTTCCAGGTGATGGAGAGCCCTGGCCTCTGCTGCCTTTCAGTTGGTTCCCTTGGTGTCAGAGACCTATCATCCCCCATCTCCTGAACCGCAGTTGACACAGCCCACTACTCATGGGTACCAGGCTCGGGAACCTCAAGACACCCTTCAGCAAGGTTTCCCCTCTGCAGCATTCTCCTTGGATACTCCTGTCGAAGAGGTTCCTTGCAAGAGGTTGTGCAAAAGGAAGTATGTGGATTCCCCGGAGGATACCTTGACCAAAGATATGGACTACGATGAAGGGGAAGGGTCCCCAAGATCACCCCCTGATGTCTCCTTTGGAGACATCTTGGAGATCCTTAAGCAGTGGGGTGATTGGAAGTCCACCACCCCTTCCCCCAAGGAGTCGATATTCTTGCAAGCTTTCCGAGCCTGTCCCTCTACCTCCTGGGTAACCCCCCTGCAGATGAACTCGTACAGCTCATTGTGCAGTGTGCATGGAATAGTCCTGATAACATTGCATCTGTCCCTCAGAGGCCAGACAAAATTCTGTCACCTCCTCTGGATAATCCTCACTGGTCTTAGGCCCTTCCAGTAGATGCTATGATTGTGGCGTCAGCTACAAAAAAAAGAGCTCACCAAGAACAGCTCTACTGTCCATCCCCCAAACATAGAGTCTCGGGATTCAGTCCCTGAATTACCTGCCACATTTTACTCCACTCCAGAGAGACCTGATTACCAAACTCTCAGAGACCTTGGCAGAAGCAGTGTCTAATGAGGTACAGGACAAAGTTGCCTCATAACTTGCGACCCTGGAATCCATGATTGATTTCGCACTTGACCGAAGGGGCAGCTAGAGCAGTGGGCGAGGGCATTGTTACAAGACTTCATGCGTCTATGTGACTTCACAGACCTTTTTAAGTCTTTTTTCCTTAATGTCACTATAGAGGCCTCATCCCTTTTTACCCCAAAGGTGAAAGACACTTTAACAAGGTGTGAAAAGGAAGGTAAGACCTTGTCTGCCATGGGCATGTATTTTTCCACACCTCAGAGATCCTATTCCAGGAATCAGAGGCGTGGAAAGATGTGGTACAAAAAGCCCCAAGGTATTTCCCATGGTACACCTGGCGAGTTATCCCCCAGGGGCGTAGGGGAGAACTCAACTGGAAGACATCCCTTTAGAGGCAGATAGGTTCCACGTAACCAGCGGTCCAGAGATTCTTTCTCGGGACAGCCCTACCAGCACTCCTGAGAGCATCCTGATTGCTTGCCTCTGGAAGCAGTCGGGGGTTGTTTTTCTTTGCACCATTTTGCCTGGCAAAAAATAACTTCAGACTCTTGGGTGCAGACGATAATGACCAGAGGTTATCTCATTCCCTTCAACCTTTTCCCAAAGCCTTTAAGGCACATTCCCAATGTACCACCCAGTGAAAGGGAATCAGCAGCTCTAGAAATCCAAAAGCTGCTTCAAAAAAAGAGTCATCCAAACAGTCCCTCCAGACCAAATAGAATCCGTTTTTTACTCAAGGTTGTTTTTAGTGCCAAAGAAAACAGGGGACTGGAGGCCAATTCTGGGCCTCAGCATCCTAAACAAATTTGTCCAACAAGAGAAATTCCAATAAGAGAGAAAAAACTCTTAACACTGCTGAAATTTGCCAAAGCACGAAAACTGAAGAAAAGAAGCAAAATCTTCAGCTAAACACCACAGCTTAATTACTGTTCATTGAAACACTTGACGAGACGAATGTTTAAATGAAAAACCTCTATGCTCCTTTTCCTGGGCAAAGATGATTGGATGTGCTCTGTAGATCTTCAGGATGCATATTACCATATAAAAATGGACAAGCAATCCAGAAGATTTCTCCACTTCTGGCTGGGAGCCAATCACTTAATTCCGAACACTGCCCTTTGGTCTCTCCACAGCCCCCAGAGTGTTCACCAAATGCATGGCAGTGGTAACACTTCACTTGATACTGCAAGAATTCTGGGAGTTTCCATATCTGGACGATTGGCTCCTCACTGCCCCAACCAAGCATCTAGTGATGTCAGCAATCCGTTTCACCCTATGTCTCCTGAAACAACTAGGGATAACGGTGAACAAAGACAAATGCAAACTAATTCCTTCTCAGAGACTGGAGTTCATAGGGGCAGAATTCGATACCATATCATGTCTAGTCTACCTTCCTCTTCACAGAATGCAAAGAATCACAGCGCAACTCTGAGTGATAGTCAGGACAAAGTGCCAGTTCGAGCAGTCCTTCATCTTCTAGGGTCCATGGCAGCATCTATAACAATGATACCACTAGCAAGGCTGCATATCAAGCTTCTTCAGTGGCTTTTGCTAACACAATAGTCCCCTTTGAACCTCCCCATGTAATTTCAGATCAGGATAACAGATCGCTGCAAACAAGACTTACATTGGTGGATGAAGCCAGAAGAGAAAATGGTGGTGTCCTTTCTCCCCTTCTCAGCCCAAAGCCATAGTGACCACGGATGCCTTCCTGATCATGCAGGGGTGGCATTAACAGCGAAAGACTGTCCAAGGCACTTGGTCACCCATAGAGGCTAATCAGCATGTCAGTGTTCTAGAACTGAGGGCGGTACTTATAGCGTTGCAAGCATTCTAATCTCCTCTCTCTTCAGGAACAATTGCCATCCAGTCCGACAACATGTCATTAGTCTGGTACATCAACAAACAAGGTGGAACCAAGTCCTACCCATTGTGTCGAGAGGCCATGAGAATTTGGCAATGGGCGATTGCTTCTGACCACTTTCTAATACCAATGCACATTCCCAGGACCTCCAACATGATTGCAGACAAGTTGAGCAGATGCATTCTCCTGCCTTATGAGTAGTCCCTCAATCCTGGAATAGCGAAGAAAAATTTCAGTCACTAGGGCCAGCCTTATTTGCATCCCCCTTAAACCACAAATGCAGCAGCTACTTTGCCCTAATCTCCCCGAAGGGGAAGTCCCCCGAGGGATGCTTTTGTACACGATTCACCCATGGGACTTCTTTATGCCTACCCACCAATACTTCTGATTCCCAAATTTTTGATGAAGACCCATCGTTTGAGAAGCAGAGTGATCCTCATTGCCCCCTACTGGCGATGACAAATTTAGTTCCCCTTCCTTTGGCCTCACCTTCTACATCAACCTTAGACTATGGCTCTAACTCCGAAACTACTATCGCATCCACAGAGATTGATATACCCAAATTTATTGAACCTCAAGCTGACAGCTTGGATGTTCTTCGTGTTTCACTGTTGCAGTCATCACACTTGGGTTATCTGCCTGCAGGTAGCCCAGAGTCGTCCCGAATACTAGAGTCTTGGGATTTCTGTGTCGGATGCTGTCGCCTCTTCCATGACGTCAGGTCGTCGGGTATAAAACATGCAGCCAATGCCATTACATCAGTCTTTCTTGTTGAGAAGGAGCCAGAAGCAGTTCACAAGTGTCGGTCGGCCGCTACCTGAAATTTTCTTTTTTCGAGTTTGAAACCTGAAGTCTTCTAAAGCTAACTGCCCTGTTGGGATTCTTTTTTCTTGCTCTAACTGATGTCAGAAAAAGTTAACAATTGTCTTGCCTGTGGAAAGCAAATACCTCATAGAGATTTTCATTCTTACTGCATCACCTGTTTAAGCCCAGACCACGACGTCCCCTTGCTGTCGGTTTTGTGCCTTGTTTAACGCCTGAACCATTCATCGTTGGGCTATTTTTGTAGCTAAATTCTTTCACTCTCATTCTCCGTATTCTGAAATGTTTTCGGTAAGCCATCCGACTACCGATGTCCTGAAAAAGCACAAAGACAGAGACAGACCGCATAGGTCAAAAACTGCCGACGACGCTTCCGTTAAGCTAGTCGCCATTCCATCGGTACTCAGTGAGGTGCCTTTGCAGCCCCTGATGCCCGCTTCTGCAGATTCGCAGGCCTCTGCTGAGACCCATCCGGAGTCCGGTATGCCACGAGATGCTTCTTTGACTATGGAACCTGTGGATGTCTCTACCTTGGATGGGTCCAGAGCCGCTGTGCAGGCACCAGCTTCTGAGGGTGTATTCTGACCTTCTGATATTCATATTAAACCGACTTCTTTTTTAACTAAAACTACTGAGTTTCTCAGGCCCAGAGTTCACACTACGCCTGGAAAACCGATGTCCAAAGCGCATGTGCAAGCTCCCATGCCACAAAAGCAAATACTTAGAATGGCTGAAGACCTTATTACTCTAATTAGGCGAAGCCAGCCTTCCCCTGCTAAAAGACAAATAGTTGAATTTTCTTCTGATTCTACAGACAAGGAGTCCAATGACTCTGACCCTTCTGATTACCAGGGCATGCCCTTCTCTACATATGAGGATTCAGATGCAGAGGAATCCATTCTCTCTGCCCCCCCTCCAGAGGATTTTTATTTTGGTGAAACTTTGCATACCTTGAGAGCATTTCCGCTGGGAATGCCAGGACTATCCTCAGTCCAAAAAAAGACTCAGGGAATTTTTAGATTTGCCTCAGCACAGGCCTCTAGCAATACCCCCTGTCCTGGATATTGTAGATGATGTCTTCTTGGAATTTAGTCTTACTACTGACACTTTACCACCAGCTCCTAGAAAACCTGACAGGTACTACAGAGTACCTGACTCTCACAAATTTCTCTTTAAGAATCCTACTGCAAATCCAGAGACCATTTCCCAGGGACCTAAAGGCATTATGGCTACTACAGCCAAAAACCCTACCCCTTCAGACAGGGATTCTAGAGCTTTAGACAGATGGGCTAAGAAGGTATATACCTCTGCAACTCTTGCCATCAGGGCTTTGAATTGCCAGTTTCACATGTTGAAGTACCAGCAACATGTTATGGAACTAATTAAACAAAAAATGGTGTTACTTCCAGATTATGCGGAAAATAGAGATTTACAAGAGTTAATGCATTCTGCAAACTAAGTTAGTAAACATACTCTGCAGTGTGGGTTTGATGTCTTAGAAGCATCTTGCAGGCCTGCTGTCAATGGGTGTGTACTGAGAAGGCATGCTTGGCTGAAGGAACAAGTCTTGCCAGACCATGTCAAAGTAAAATTACTAGATGCTCCATTAAAATCAGGATGCAGAAAAGCAGAAGTTCTTAAAAAGATGGAAGAAAAAGCTAAATCTGTGCAAACTGTCAAATATTTCTTACAGGTGCAGCCACCTAGATTCAGTAGGCATTGGCCTTCAAAACACTGGTCGTTTCCAGTCCCTCCCAGGCCTTCTCAGTCCAAACCCAGGGGAAACAGACCCCCAAGACTACAGTCTCAGGGTATGCAGAGATCTAAACAATGGAGTGTTCCCACCTCAAAAACGGAGTGGTAAGCCACCCCCTTATGGAAAAAGTTCACAATGACTTTCCAATTATCCCTTCCCAGCCATGCCCAAGTACTTGCACCCCTAGGAGGAAAACTCGCCCTTCATGCAAAAAACTGGATGTCCATTACCCAGGACCAATGGGTTCTAAACATTGTATCCCAGGGATACAGATTCTGCTTCCACTCACTGCCATCCCCAAGCGGATTGCCAGACCTTCCTCCAAACCAGTGGGCAGAGGCTCAAAGGCAAGTACTTTCCCTTCTCCATATCAGGGCTATTCAGTTGTTCCAGTAGAACAAAGGGGACAGGGTTTCTACTCCAGACTGTTCGTGGTGCCCAGAAAAGAGAGCTCTTGGTGCCCTATCCTGGTTCTATCAATTTTCAACACCTTTCTGGTGGTCTCCCAAAATTCAAAATGCTTACACTGCAACAGCTTTTTCCTATGCTAGCCAAGGATGCCTGGTTAGTCACCCTAGACGTAAAAGAAGCTTATCTGCACATCCCCATAAGGAAGTCTTGCAGGAATTATCTACGTTTCAGGGCAGGCTGTATGCACTATCAATTCTCTGCACTTCCCTATGTTATCTACTGCACCCATAGTATTCACAAATTGCCTGGCTCCAGCCATTGCATACTGCAGACAGAGAAATATTCACATTTACCCATACTTGGATGATTGCCTGATTCAGGCGGACAGTTAGGAATTGCTACTTCAGCACCTGGCATTTGTAAAAAGACTTCTAACTTCATTGGGAAACACCATCAGCAAAAATAAATCACAACTGGTGCCCAGCCAACAAATTGTATTCCTGGGAGCAAACTTGAACACAACTTCACAGATGGCATTCCTCACTCCAGAAAAGCAGGTCCATTTGACAAACTATTTTAAACTAATGGCCACCAAAACCCAGCTATCTGCCATGAAAATACTGCAAGCCCTAGGGTTCAGGGCCTAATGCATTCTGCTAATTCCATATGCAAGACTGCATATAAGGAAACTTCAGTGGTACTTAAAAAGTCTCTGGTGTCAACATTCTCAGGACCTGGAAACAGTGATTCCTATCATACCTTGTCTAAGGGCAGAGTTCCTTTGGTGTGCATAGGCATGCAACCACAACAAGGGACTTCCTTTCACTCAGTCCCTCGTCGCCCAAATCCTGACAATAGATGCATCAGACTATGCATGGGGGGCTCACATGGCAGTCAAATGGAGCCCAGAACAAATTCCCCTGCATATCAGACAAAAAGAGATGCTAGCTGTACAGAATGCTCTGACAGCCTTCAAATACGTTATCCTTCCAGGACAGCTCCTGATAAAGACAGACAACACTACAGTTATGTGGTACACAAACAAGCAGTGGGGAACTCATTCTTACACACTCTGCAGGTTAGCCATGGCACTGTGGAACACAGCCTTGAGCTACCAAGTGCACCTACAAGCTCATTTCCTGCCAGGCAAGCTAAATTCACTGGCAGACGACCTAAGCAGAAATCTCATGGACCCACATGACTGGAAACTGGAATCAAAGATATTCAACATTTTGAGAAACAAATGGGGGAGCCCAGAGTGTTTGCCTCCCCTCAGAACTACCAATTGGACAAATTCTGCACAAGGACTCCCTGCAGACAAGCTTGGAAAGTGGATGTCCTGTCCTTCACCTGGGAAAGCCTCTCAGTTTATGCCTTTCTCCCTCTGCTTCTCCTCTCAAAGGTTCTACTAAAGATCAAACAGGACTAACCAAGGACAATACTCATTACACCAGACTGGCCACGCCAACACTGGTACGTACCCCCTCTTGCGCAGTATGTCACTGTGGGAACCATGGCACCTGCCTCAGACCCCTTCCCTGCTGTCCAGCAGGAGGGCCAGATTCTGCACCCCCAGCTTCAAACCCTGAACCTTGCAGCCTGGCTAATTACCTGAGCTGTCCAATACAATCCCTCAGTAAGCAAGTGCTGGATGTCATTCTGGAGGCAAGGAGGCCTAGTACTAGAAAATTCTATGCTGAAAAGTGGAAAAGATACTGTTCCTGGAGCCAAACTCAGGGTATGGGCACAACTGTGCCCAGCTTAGCATATTCTTCAATACTTAACAGAGATGCTTCACAAGGGCCTTTCCCTCTCTTTTTATTAAAATTCATGCCTCAGCCATTTCAGCACATTATAATACTGAGCCACCCCTCTCACCCCCTGCTGAAACAATTCCTCAGAGGTTCCAAAAATTTAAGACCACCCAGGAGAGCCCCTACTCCAGCCTGGGACCTTAACTTTGTATTGGAAAAGCTCACTCTACCTCCTTTTGAGCCAGCTGCAACTGCAGAGTTGAAATTAATTTCTTGGAAAACAGCCTTCCTTCTAGCCATAATTTCAGCAAGAAGAATGTCTGAATTACAGGCCCCTATGGCAGTGGAGCCCTTCATCATCTTCCATGCGGACAGGGTGTCCCTCAGGACCAATCCTTCCTTTATGCCCAAGGTGGTATCCAGTGTGGCCCTTCATCAGTCCATTCATTTGCCAACCTTCTTTTCTAATCCACAGAACAAAGGAAAACGAATACTGCACTCTTTGGACGTGCACAGACAACTTAGATTTTATTTAGACAGGACTAAGCCTCTCAGGAAAACTGAACAGCTGCTAGTTGCCTTTGCTGCAGGGGCAGAGGGGAAGGCCATTTCAATGCAAACCATTTCTAAGTGGATAGGCCATTGTATTCATTTCTGCTATAAGCACCATAGAAAACCGACCCCACAGGGGATAAGATCACATTCCACCAGGGCTGCATCTACTTCAACAGCCTTTCTCAGAGGTGTTCCTACCAGGGACATTGTAGAAGCTGCTACCTGGAGTTCTGTACATACCTTCACCAAGCATTACCACTTGCCAATTTTTTCTAAATCCAGAGCTGGTTTTGCCACTGCAGTCTTGCAGGGCCTAATTGCTGGTCCTAATGCTCTCCGATTGCCTCCTCCCTTCCTTAGCTTTGGGAATCTACCCAAATGTAATGACTGCAACAGTGAAACACGAAGAACATAGTACAGTTGTGTACACTTAGCATAAATGTAGATGTTTGAGTGTATTCACTGTTGCAGTCCATGTTACCCTCCCTCCAGCCCCCTGACTTGTTTTGGCTTTACCTCTTTTCTTGTTTACTGTATTTAAGCTTTCTGGTGTATTTGCTTTTTGTTGGAGGTGTAACCTTGTATATAATTGCTTCCCATTATGGGGGCACCTGACATCTGGAGCAAGAAAAACTGATGTAATGGTGTTGGCTGCATGCTATATACCCCTGACTACCTGACATCATGGAAGAAGAGAAAGCAACCAATGCAGGACCCAAGACTTCGATAATCAGGCCGGCTGAGGGCTACCTGCAAGTAGATAACCCAAATGTAATGACTGCAACAGTGAATACACTCGAACATCTACATTTATGGTAAGTGTACACAATTGTACTTTTCCCTCCATCCAGCCCCCTGGCTTTCTGTATCCTTTCTACCTATCCTCTTTATGGCCATTTTTTATGGCAGGGGCATTTACGTTTTACTGGAGGTGTTCCACACCATGTAATAGCTTCCTATTTTGTGGGCTCCTGACTTCTGGGACAAGAAAAACTGATGTAATGGCATTGGCTGCATGTTTTATACCCCTGACGACCTGATGTCGTGGAAGAGGCGACAGCATCCAACGCAGAAATCCCAAGACTGTGGTATTCCGGCTGACTGAGGGCTACCTGCAGGCAGATAACCCAAGTGTGATGACTGCAACAGTGAATACACTCAACCATATACATTTATGGTACATGTACACAACTGTACTTTCCTCCACTTCTGGTGATTGCCAGGCAGAACAACTTGTCCTCTACTGTCCGCAGCATCCTTCTGGCTTCCCATAAACCTTCCACCAGGAAATTTTACTGCAGCAAATGGATGAGATTTTTTATATGGTGTCATGAGAAAGGGATAAATCTCTTCTCTGCACCAAAATCGATGGATGTTCATCGTGTTTCACTGTTGCAGTCCTAACCAATGGGTTATCCAGCTCCCGGTAGCCCTCAATCGGCCAGAATACCAAAGGTAAGTAAAATATGACATCGGCTGCCGTCGGTTGTAAAGGACGTCAGGACGTCCAGTACAAAAGTAAGCAGCCAACGTCACTTCCTTAGTCTTCCTTGCCACGGAGCCCGAAGCAGAAGCATTTCTTGCACGAGTGCCAGTCGGCGGTTTACCATTTTTTGTTTCTGATTACAGAGTTGAAGTCTACTACAGCTAAGTACCCTGTTGGAGAGCCCCTTTTCTTGCCTTAATGAATGTCAGAAAAGGTTAATAATTGTCTTACCTGTGGAAAGCAGATTTCCCATAGAGATTTTTATTCCCATTGTATAATTTGCTTAGGCTTTGACCACGACGTTCCTAATTGTGATCTCTGTAGCTCCTTTAATCCGCATACTATTTGTCGTCGGGCTAAGCATTTAGCTAAACATTTTGGAGTTTGGCGTAAGTTTGTCGGTATGGCGTCTGCTGGTCTTCAGGCTTCGAATGTTCCCAAAAAACGTAAGGATAAGGACCATGACAGGCTTCAGAAGGTTAAGTCCTCGGATGATGTTAGGATGGTCGTCAGTCATGCGGAAGCCAGTGAGGCACCTTTGCAGTCCCTGCAGTCCATGGATTTTCAACCATGGGCCTTGGTTGAGACCATTTCAGAGTCCCCCAGGCCTCCAGCCTCCATTTTGCCTTCTGACCTTTCACCTGTCGCCCCTTCAGGTGGATCAGAGCTGCTAAGCTGATGCCGGTGTCCAAGGCCTCCGTTCTTTGTTCAGACAGCAAGCTCATACCGATGACCTCTTCTGCAACTTCGGCAGTTGCTAGGCCTCCCGAGTCCTTCAGGCTTGCAGGTAAATCTTCCAGTTGTAAGCCTTTGAAAAAGCAGGCTCCAGTTTCTCCTCATTCCCCTCAATCCCAAATGGTTAAAATGGCTAATGACCTTTTGACTCTTATTAGGGGTTCACAGCCTCCTCCTTCTAAAAGGAGTAGGGATATTTCTCCTGAGGCTTTGTCTTTTTCTGGTTCTGATTCTTCTAGCATTTCTGCTGATGAAGAGGAAGTTTCTCAGGCTTTTTCTCCTTTTGAGGATTCAGATGCAGAGGAGTCCATCCCTTCTGCCTCTCCTCCAGAAGATTTCTCTTTTAGTGATACTTTGAATACTCTCAGGGAGCATTTTAAATGGGAAAGTCAGGATTATCCCCAATCTGAGAAAAGGATTAGGGAGTTTTTGGATTTACCTCGGCATAAGCCTCTGGCTATTCTCCCAGTGTTGGAAGTGGTTGATGATGTTTTTCAGGAAAATTCCTTGACTCCAAGTTTGGTTCCTCCTGCTCCCAGGAAACCTGTCAGGTACTATAGAGTTCCTGATTCTCATTTGTTTCTTTTCAGGAATCTTTTGGCTGATTATGAACCTAGATAGATGGGGTAAAAAAGTTTATACCTCTGCCAATTTTGCTATTAAGTCTACTAATTGTCTTTCTCATATGCTGAAGTACCAGCATACTTGGAGGCTATTAAGTCTAGGATAGCAAATGTGCCTCTTTTGGCAGAAAGTAAGGATATGCAGGATTTGCTGAATTCTGACAGTCTTGTCAATAAGCATTCTTTACATTGTGGTTTTGTCATTCTAGAAGTCTTCTGCAGGGCTACAGCTACTGGATCTGTTATTAGAAGGCATGCTTGACTCAGGGAACAACCCCTTCCAGAACCTGTCAAGGCTAAGCTTTTAGATGTACCTTTGCATAAGATAGTCTTTTTGGCAGCAAAGCAGAGGAAGTGCTCAAGAAGATGGAGGATAAGGCCAAGTCTATGCAAACTGTTAAAAGAGTTGGACGTTTCCTGATACCAGTAGACAGAACCGTTCTAGGACTGGAGGTTACAAATTTTCTAGGGGCCAGGTGGCTACCCCTCAAAGGTCTAAGCGTTGGCAGGCATCCACTGCCAAGGCTGGAAGTTCTAAGCCTGCATCTCAATCAAAACACTCTCAGTGACTTTATCCAACTTCTGCCTGTTCTTGCCTGCCTGGAGAGTCCTTTAGGGGGAAGACTGGCCCTTTTTGCAAATGTCTGGGCCACTATCACAGACGACAAATGGGTATTCAGAACTGTATCCCTAGGGCAGAAGTTTTCTTTCCACGTCTTTCCAGTTCTCAAAGGATTCCTGGATGCTCCTCCAAACCAAAGGGCAGAAGTAGAAAAACAAATTTTGTCTCTGTTTCTTCTGGGAGCAATAGAATCAGTTCCTGCTCAGCAGGTAGGCCAGGATTTCTATTCCAGACTTTTCCTAGTTCCAAAAAAAGAAGGCACCTGGCTTCCCATCCTAGATCTATCCATTCTGAACTCTTTCTTGGTAATTCCAAAGTTCGAAATGCCCACTCTGCATCAGTTGCTGCCATTGTTAGAAAAGGATTCCTGGCTGGTAACTTTGGATCTCAAAGAAGCTTATCTGCACATCCCTATCAGGGAAAGTTGCAGGCAATACCTTTGTTTCAGGCTGGGCAGGCAACATTATCAATTCTCTGCGCTGCCCTTTGGCTTATCTACTGCTCCCAGAGTTTTCACAAAGTGCCTGGCTCCAGTCATTGCTTTTTGCAGGCAGAAGAAAATTCAGATTTATCCTTACTTGGACGACTGTCTGATTCAAGCAATTTCTCAGGAACAGCTATTAAAGTATCTAGAATTTGTAAAGACTCTTCTCTCTCCCATTGGTTACACTCTCAACGAGGAAAAATCAAAAATGGTACCATCCAAGGAGATAACATTCCTGGGGGCTAGTCTGAACACAGCCGCCCGGATGATATATCTCACCCAGGTGAAGCAGACAACTCTTTCAGTTTACTTCAAGGACTTGGCATGCCTGTCCCAGCTCCCGGGAAGGAAATACCTGCAAGCTCTGGGATACATAGCCTGTTGCATCCTCATGATTCCATATGCAAGACTGCATATGAGGAAATTGCAATGGTACCTCAGGAACATTTGGTGTCAACATACATAGGGCCTGGATATGATGATTCCTCTGCTTCCATGACTACAGACAGAGTTGCTATGATGGGCAGCAGCCTGTCTACAAAATAAAGGCATGCCTTTTCGCTCATCTCCTGCCACTCAAGTTCTTACCACAGATACATCGGACTACACCTGGGGAGCACACCTGGATGGCAGATGCATACAGGGAAGTTGGAATGCCCAGCAGGTGTACCTGCACATAAATCTAAAGGAGTTGATAACAGTTCAGCAGGCTTTACTAGCTTTCAAACATCTTCTTTTTCCAGGGACACTGCTCATCAGAACAGACAGTACCACAGTGATGTAGTACATCTATAAGCAGGGTGGGACTCATTCTTACCCCCTGTGCAGTCAGAGCATGAGTATTTGGTCCACAGCAGCATCCCCGGGCCTGCATCTCCTAGCTCACTTTCTTCCAGGAAGGCTCAATGTTTTGGCAGACCAGTTGAGCAGACAAACCCTGGATCATCACGAGTGGCAGCTGAACAGAGCAGTCTTTTACAGCATCATTCAACGTTGGGGCACACCTCAGGTGGATCTTTTCTCCTCCCCAGACAACCATCTTCTACCTCTTTTTTGCACCAGACAGCATCACAACAGAGCCTGGAGAGTGGATGCTCTGTCCTTCCCTTGGATGTTGCTGTCAGTTTACACCTTCCCTTCTCTTCCCAGAGTATTATTGAAGATCAGGGACAAACGACCAAAGAGTATTCTCATAGCTCCGGACTGGCCCAGACAGCATTGGTATCCACTTCTTCGCAGTCTCTCCCAATTTCCTCCTTGGCATCTTCCTCTGAAGCCAGATCTTTTGGTTCAGGAAGGGGAAAACATTCTACATCCTCATCTTCAGTCTCTCCATTTGGCAGCGTGGCTCATTGTATGGCTCCTTCCTTTTCTTCTTCCCTTTCTCAGCGGGTGGTTGACATGCTGAGGGAAGCCAGGAGGCCTAGCAGTAAAAAGTCCTACGCTGGTAGATGGGAAAGGTTTTCTCTTTGGATGCAGGCTAGAGGGGAATCTTCTTCTTAGCCTACCCTTCCTCTGATCCTGGAGTACCTGGCTGATTTTCTTCAGGGTGTTCTTTCTTTTTCCTCTATCAAGATCCATGCTTCAGCTATTTCTGCTCATTGTTCTTTTGAACAACCTATTTTCTCTCATCCCCCGATGAAAATGTTTCTCGGAGGTGCTTGCAAATTAAAACCTCCCAGAAGGGCACCTACTCCAGCCTTGGATTTTAATTTTGTTCTAGAGAAACTCACTCTTCCTCCTTTTGAGCCAGCTGCCACTGCAGATTTAAAGTTTCTCTCTTGGAAGACTGCCTTCCTCTTGGCTATAACTTTAGCAAGGAGGGTTTCGGAGCTGTAAGCTTTGATGGCTGTGGAGCCTTTTCTTATTTTCCATGCAGATAGGATCTCTCTGAGAACCAGCCCCTCCTTTATGCCTAAGGTGGTGTCTAGCCTGACTCTTAATCAGTCCATACACCTTCCTACCTTCTTTCCTAATCCTCAAAATAGAAGTAAAAGGATCCTACATTCTCTTGATATGCACAGACAGCTCAGGTTTTACCTGGAGAGGACTAAAGACCTTCGGAAATCAGCACAGTTATTGGTCAGTTTTGCCCCTGGAGCTCAGGGCAAGGCTATTTCTAAGTGGACTGCACATTGTATTACCTTTTGTTATTCCTTTCATGGCAAGATTCCTCCTCAAGGGGTTAGGACCCACTCAACTAGAGCAGCTTCCACTTCTGTAGCCATTTTAAGGGGTGTCCCTACTAAAGAC
Organism: Protopterus annectens; assembly: GCF_019279795.1. Taxonomy (NCBI): domain Eukaryota; kingdom Metazoa; phylum Chordata; order Ceratodontiformes; family Protopteridae; genus Protopterus; species Protopterus annectens. Next base: position 1,436,255,392 of record NC_056732.1, read on the forward strand.
ATTTTGAAGGCTGCCACTTGGTCTTCTATTCACAATTTCACAAAGCATTATAATTTGCCTTTGTTTTCTAGAGCCAGGGCAGGGTTTGCCACTGCTGTTCTGCAGGGCATTATTTCCAATCCTTGATTCTGTTCGTTCCTCCTCCCTTTTATCTGGGCTTTGGTAATGAACTGGAAGTTTTGACTCTCTTTTTTCAGTTAGTGCTTGCTAGATTTTATTGCCTGTTAGAATGCCTGCATAGACAGTAATTGCAGTCGGGGGTAGTCTCATTCATTGATATTCTGTTACTGCCTATTTAAGTGGTATAGTTTGGAATATTTTCTGCTTAAAACCTGAGCTTTGGCCGGCTGAGATCTAGCTATATTCAACTGGACATATAAGAGAATTTAAGTACCTTTTATCTGCACTTTTTTCAAATAATACAGCATTTTAATTGATTTATTTGTGTTGCATTGAATATTAACTGAACTGGAAGTTTTGACTGTTTTTTCAGTTAGTTCCCCACCCACCCTCCTTGGGTTTGTTTTGATGTTAATCTTGGTGGCTTTGAAACTGCCCACCCCTCTTGTAAATTTCTGTTTGGATACTCCTTCTGGGCCCATCTCATTTGCTCACTCAACTGAGAGCAGTGAGATCATATTCTGATTTCAGGCACTCTTACTGTGTACAAAGGGAGCATCTGGGAAAGAAAAGAAAAAAAATATAAGCTTGTTTCCTGCCTTTCCTGTAAGTGGTCTAGACTGGGCTTCTGAGCCCCCAAGCCTTTCTGTGTTGGAGGGAAGCCTTCTAGCTTAATTTTTTTTCTTAGAACTAGCCAGTTTTCTAGTTTCAGCACTCAAATCTGTTTCTTTGAACTCAGCACTTGTTCAGAACTCGTAAGCACTAAATAAGCTGCAAATTACTACAGCACTCAACTTTCTTCACTTGTCTAGAGGAAAGCAGTTTTTAGTACTTAATAAATAAGCACCTCTCCAGGCATGTTTATCGGTCAGCTCCCGGTGATTTCTCTTGTCTACCTGATGAATCTGGGCATCTTGGGGCAATGCAGCAATTGCCTCATGTACACAGACAACCCTCTCCTCCTGCCACCCAACACTACAACCTGTGAGAGATGCACTTATATAGCCAAACTGGAAGCAAAGCTCTCTTCACCCAAGACAGGACTAGACAGTCAAGAGGAGAAGGTAAACACTTGCACCACACCACACTCATCACATAGTCCCTCAAAACTTACACCACCAAAACACACACATAGAAACACAAAACACACACCTACATTCGTGGAGGCTCTCAATAAAAACCTGCCCAAGCACCAGGGACCTCCAAAGCAGAAACACAAGCAAACTCCACCCCCCAACACAACCCAAAAGACACATATCCCACAAACTCAGTGTGCCACTCAACCACAGCCCATAAGACATAACAACGTACCCAACACTCTAGTCATAGGTGACTCTATAGTCAGGCACACTGATGTTCAACTCACCAGGCTAAACAAGGAGAAAGTTACTGTCAGCTGCCTGTCAGGTGCCAGGATCTGCCACATAACGCACGCACTCAGGTCACTCCACAACAAGTACAAATATGACACTGTCATTGCCCATGTTTGTGTGAATGACCTGAGACGTACCTCCCTAGACTACATGAAAAGAGACATGGAGGAGCTCTCCAATCTTGTAGCCCAGACAGGTATGACCATAGCCCTGAGTAGCATCCTGCCATCACCCAGAATGATACCATAGTACAAGGACAAAATGATTGACTTCAACAATTGGCTATGCTTCTGGTGTCATTCTAAGGGGATCCAGTATTTGTCTGCCTGGGACGACATGATCAACATACCACGATGCTTTGCCAGAGATGGCCTGCACCTGTTGCCCTTGGGATTCCAGATACTGGCAAAGGCTCTTGCCACCCCTATAATGTCTTTTTTAGGCAAGGTTCAAATGACAAATTCACCACCGTAACAGGTACAAGCAAGCAAAATCTGAGGGTAATGCTACAAGTCTAAACCTCAAAATGCACTCACTCGAGGCACTCCTTAAAATGGAGAACATTGACATCTGTGCAGTGACAGAGACCTGGTTCAAACCTCCAGCGAGCACCCCAGCGTTACCAGGCTATAATTCATACCACACTTTTCAGCCACCTAACCCGGAACGAAGCACTAAAGGTGGAGGCGTGTCCGTATTCATTAAGGATATCCACACCTCCAGGCTAGTTGCACAGCATAATGCATCCGAGGTTATCCAAGTACAACTAACTCTGGGCAAGACTGCATTCCAAATTGTAGCTTGCTACAGACCCCCCACCATGCCCCAGGATTCCCACTCCTCATTTCTTGATACACTGGAAAGTATTAGGGTACAACGCAACACCCTAATAGTGGGCGATTTCAACTACCCCACCATTAACTGGGAAAACTACTCATGTACCAACTCTTTTGCTCAACGTTTTCTGGAATTCATAAATTCCAACATCTTGGATCAACTTATTCACACCCCCACCAGGGGCAGCAATATCCTAGACCTGGTCATTACCAACATGGGCAACCGGTGTTCCACACCAGAGGTCAATTCCTCGTTGGTCAGATCTGACCACAAGCTAATCACCCTAGACATCCACATCCTGCCCCCAACCCCAATTAGGGAAACCACCGTAAAAAAACTTCTCCAAAGCCAACTTCACACTTCTTAAGACAGAAGTGAAACTTCATGACACCCATGCAGAGGCACAATAGAGGTACGACTGCTGAATCCTACACAAATGCACTTTGTAAGCACTTACACGAGTGCATGGATCATGCTATCCCTAATAGAACCAAGATGCTATCCTCCAAAAAAAGGAAGCCAGTCTGGTGGTCCTCTGCCATAAACAAACTCTACAACAGAAGAAAGAAACTGTTGCAAAAAAGAGTAAAATCCCATGACTGGAGGAACTCCCTGGTCAACCTCAGTAAGAAGCTGAGATCCCTCATAAAATCCTCCAAAGCTAATTACGAAAACAAAATTGCCACTGACTCTAAAGACAACCACAAAGCATTCTATAGCTATGTCAAGAATCTCAGTGGCAACACTCAGATCTGCTCTGAGTTACAGCACAATGGCACTAAATACACAGAACCAACTGATATTGCCAACATCCTGGCAGATAGGTTCAGTGCTAACTTTACCCCCCTCTCACCCCCTAGAAGGCCCATCTCTATACCGGAAGAATGCAAAGTTCCTGTAATCATGGCTGCACAGGTAAAAAACACACTCTCCAAAGCCAGGAACACAGCATCCATGGGACCTGACAGTATCCCAGGCTGCGTTCTACACGAACTACAGAATGAACTGACACCCTACCTAAGTACCATGCTCAGTCATAGCCTCACCTCAGGCTTTGTGCCCACTGAGTGGCGCACCACGATGGTTATCCCACTCCACAAAGGGGGAGCCATGCCGGACCCCGGGAACTACCGTCCCATTAGCCTGATAAGCCTGGTCTGCAAGGCCATGGAACGTATCATCATGGAACTCATAAACAAAGAAATTGGTAATCTCCAAACTCTGGACCCTACCCAGTTCGGGTTTGTAAAAGGCAGATCATGTCTCCTAAACCTGATTGACTTCTTTGAAGCAGTCACCAAAGGCATAGATGAGGGTAAGGTGGTTTACACAGCTTTTCTAGATTTCGCCAAGGCTTTCGACACCATTCCCCCACTCTGGAATTATAGATAAGATCACTAAACTAGGTATAAATCCCTATGTCACAAGATGGGTTGCCAACTGGCTCATGGACAGAACCCACACTGTGAAAGTAACAGATTCCAAATCCGACTTCAGACCAGTGACAAGTGGAGTACCACAGAGTTCACTCCTGGGTCCTCTCCTGCTTGGTATCTACTTCTCTGAAGTACAGATTAACACAGAAGGTCTTTGGCTAACAAAGTTTGCAGATGACTGCAAACTAGGAGCCATAATCGCAACTCCTAACGATGTGGACGTGCTACAAAAGGGCCTCACTGAGACAGATGCCTGGTGTCAAAGCCATGGCCTGAAGCTCAATGCCAAAAAGTGTATTGTCACCCCCTTTGGTAAAAACTCTGTACCCATGAACTACCACATAAGTGGTAGTCTACTTAATGCCGAAAGTGTGATGAGACCTTGGGACACAGGTGGACAGTAGTCTCTCCTTTGATAATCACATTGCCACAGTGGTCAAGAAATCCTTCTACGTGGCTCACCTCATCACAAAAGGTTTCTCGTCCAGAAAAAAAGAGGTCATTGTTCCCCTCTACTCATCACTCATTAGACCCATTATAGAGTACAACGCCCCTTTTGGTATGTACCTCACAAGACATCTACAACAACTGGAAAGGCCACAGAAATACCTCACAAAGAGGATTACTGGCCTCAAACAGATGCCCTATGCAGACCGTCTCAAGAAACTCCAGCTTTACTCCATCGCATATCGCCTACTCAGAGGCAATCTCTGCCTAACATACAAAGCTATGTCACACCCAGAGCTGTTGGACATGCTCCACTTAAAGAAATCCCAATCCCTCCGAGCTGCATGCCCTAGGGATCTAAACCTTGTCACCACAATAAACAGAACATGCTGGAGGGATAGATTCCTGTTCCAGAGGCTTCCCATACTCTGGAACAGACTACCTATCTATGTCAAACAGAGCTCCTCATTAGCACTCTTCAAGAAAAATCTTGATGATTGTATGGGAAATAGGAAATTCACCCTAGGGATCACTTCTGTGGCTCTGCTCGACAGGGGCACAGGAAAATAATTTTCTTGGGTGGCGAAAGCCAGGGTACCTTTTTGGCTAGGCTTCTATAAGCCCTAGGGCTAATAGCATAGTACCTACCTATGAACATAGTACAGTTGTGTACACTTACCATAAATGTAGATGTTCGAGTGTATTCACTGTTGCAGTCCTGGTTTCCCTCCCTCCTTCCTCCTTTTGGTCCTCTCCTGATGTTCTTCGTGTTTCACTGTTGCAGTCATCACATTTGTGTTATCTGCCTGCAGGTAGCCCTCAGATGGCCTGAATACCAGAGTCTTGGATTCCTGCATAGGATGCTGTCTCTTTTTCCATGACGTCAGGTCATCAGGGGTATAAAACATGCAGCCAACACCATTACATCAGTCTTTCTTGCTGTGTGGTGCCTGAAGCAGAAGCAGTTCGCAAGTGCCAGTCGGCAGACTCCTGAAATTTTCATTTTCGAGTTTCAGAACCGAAGTCTTCAAAAAGATAAGTACCCCGTTGGGGATCTTTTTTCTTGCTCCAACCGATGTCAGTAAAAGTTAACAATTGTCTTACCTGTGGAAAGCAAATACCTCATAAAGATTTCTATTCCTTGCTTAGGCCCAGAACACGACGCCCCTTGTTGTCGGTTTTGTGCCTTGTTCAACCCTTGAACTCTTCGTCATCAAGCTATCTTTGCAGAAAATTATTTTGGTACTCTGTATCCATACTCTGAAATGGCTTCATTAAGCCATCCGACTACCGATCTTCCAAAAAAATGTAAGGATAAAGACAGAGACAGACCGCATAGATCAAAAACTGCCGACGACACTTACGTTAAGCTAGTCGCCAGTCCGCTTGTCTCAGTGAGGTGCTTTCGCAGCCCCTGATACCCACTACTTAAGATTCACAAGCCTCTACTGACACCCATTCGGAGTCCGGTATGCCACAAGATGCTTCTTCAACTATGGAACCTGTGGATGTTTCTACCTTGGATGGGTCCAGAGCCGTTGTGCAGGCACCGGCTTCTGAGGGTGTATTCAGGCCTACAGACTTGCATTTTAAACCAATGCCATCGTCTTCATGCAGGCCTAAAACTCGCACCACACCTGGAAAACAGACATCCAAACTGCATGCTCAGGCCCATATGCCTAAAAAACAAATGCTTAGAATGGCTGAAGACATTATTACCTTAATTAGGGGAAGTCAGCCTTCCCCCTCTAAGAGACCTAAAACTGATTTTCCTTCTGTTTCTTCTTATCAGGAATCTGATATTTCTGTTCCTTCTAATTACTAGGATTTGCCCTTATCTACCTATGAGGATTCTGATGCAGAGGATGCCATTCCCTCTGCTTCCCCTCCAGAAGATTTTCTTTTGGTGAAACTTTGCACACTCTTAGGGAACATTTCCACTGGAAAAGCCAGGATTACTTTGACTCCAAAAAGAGGCTTAGGGAATTGTTACTCCTTCCATAACACAGGCCTTTAGCTATCCCTCCTGTTCTGGACATTGTAGATGATGCTTTCTTGGAATCTAGCCTTTCCCCAGACACCTTACCTCCAGCTCCCAGAAAACCTGACAGGTATTATAGAGTACTTGACTCTCTCAAGTTCCTCTTCAACAATCCTACTGCGGATCCAGAGACCATTTCCCAAGGACCAAAAATCCTACCCCTTCTGATAGAGAGTCTAGAGCCTTGGACAGATTGACTAAGAAGGTATACACTTCTGCTACTTTGGCCATTAGGGCTTTAAATTGCCAGTTTCATATGTTAAAGTACCAACAGCATGCTATGGACTGCTTAAACAGAAAATTATGTTGATTCCTGACTGTGCTGAACACAAAGATTTACAGGATTTAATGCGCTCTGCAGAACAAGTTGGTTAATGTACTTTGCAGTGTGGTTTTGACTCTTTAGAAGCATCTTGCAGGGCTGCTGTCACTGGGTCTGTACTTGGAAGGCATGCTTGGCTTGTGGAGCAAAACTTGCCAGATCATGTTAAAGCTAAATTACTGGATGCTCCCTTAAACCAAGACCGCCTGTTTGGCAACAAGGCAGAAGAAGTCCTCAAAAGGATGGAGGAAAAAGCCAGTGTTCATCGTGTTTCACTGTTGCAGTCATTACAATTGGGTTATCCTGCTGGCAGGCTACCCGCAGTCAGCCTGAATTCCAAAGTCTAGGTCTGGCATCGGTTGCTGTCGCCTCCTCCCTGACGTCAGTGCGCCAGGGGTATAAAAGATGCAGCTGACGCTATATTCTTCAGTCTTTCTTGCTGCGTGGTGCCCGAAGCAAAAGCAGTTCGCAAAGCAGTTCGCAAGTGCCGGTCGGCTGACTCCTGAGATTTTCACATTCGAATTTCATATCTGAAGTCTTCATTAAAGCTAAGTACCCCGTGGGGCAAACTTTTTTCTTGCTCCAGACCGATGTCAGAAAAAGTTAATAATTGTATTTCTTGTGGGAAATAAATACCTCATAAGGATTTTCATTCTTACTGTATTCCTTGCCTAGGCCCTGACCATAACGTTGCTAGTTGTCAGTTTTGTGCTAGATTTAACCAACACACTATTAAGCGTCGGTACGATTTTGCATTCCATTACTTTGGCAGAAGATTCAATTATATAATGCCGTCGGAACAGCCGACTACCAGAGTTTATAAAAAGCGCAAAGATAAGAAAAGGACAGGCATCCGAGATCCAAAACCGACGACGAGGCTTCTGCTAGGCCTGTCGCCGGTTCTCAGTGAGGTGCTTTCGCAGCCCCTGACGCCCGCTACCTCAGAGCCACAGGCTGCTTCCGACTCCCACGTGGAGCTGACCAGGCTGCTGGAAACTCAAGGTATTGGACACTCGGAAACTATTCCCTCAGATGGGTCCGGAGCCGCTGAGCAGGCATCGGCTTCTGAGGGTGTTTTCAGGCCTACACAGTTATATGTGAAACCTACTTCAGCTTCAAAGGCAAAGACTAAAGCAGCTCTAAAGACAAAGAAACAAGTACAGCATTCTCCTGGACAGGCCACCATGCCTAAAAAACAGATGCTTAAAATGGCCGAAGACTTAATTACTTTGATCAGGGGTTCCCATTCCCCTCCTGATAAGAGGCCTAGGCAAGAGATAGAATATGAATCTTCAGACCAGATTTCCATTTCCTCTGATTCCTCCTCTGAACCGAAATATTCTATTCCTCCCTATGAGAATTCTGATGCAGAAGAATCTATCCCTTCAGCCTCTCCTCCTGAGGATTATTCTTTTGGGGAGACCTTGCGTACTGTGAGGGAGCATTTCCACTGGGAGAGCCAAGATTACTCAGAATCCAAGAAAAGGCTCAGAGACTTCCTTTTATTACCTCAGCACAGGCCCCTTGCTATCCCTCCTGTTTTAGACATTGTAGATGATGTATTTGCAGAGTCTGGCCTGTCTCTTCACTTTTTACCACCAGCTCCGGTTAAGCCAGACAGATACTACAGGGTTCCTGATTCACATAATTTTCTTTATAAAAACCCTGCTGCTGACCCAGAAACTATCTCTCAGGGTCCCAAAGGGGTCAAGGCTTCCACGGCAAAAAACCCTATCCCCTCTGATAGGGATTCAAGGGCCCTGGACAGATGGGGGAAAAAGATTTATACTTCTGCTACCTTGGCTGTAAGAGCTTTAAATTGCCAGATGTTCTTCATTCCACATTGCTGCAGTCCTAACTATTGGGGTAGTCCGCTGTCCAGTCGGCCTGAATACCAAAGTATATGGCTGACGTCGGTCAGGGCGCATTAGACTGACGTCAGTACGTCAGGGTACTAATGCGCATGACCGACGTCATATCCTCAGTATTTTTTGCCGCATGGTCCGATGCAGAAGCAATTTTGCGAGTGCAGGTTGGCGTTCTGAAAGTTTCTGAAGTCAGAGTTTCAGACCGAATCAAAGTTGGCTAAGTACCCCGTTGGGGAATATTTAGGTTTTTTCTTGCCTCAGTATTTAACCGGATGTCAGAAAAAGTGAATAACTGTATTTCTTGTGGGAAACAGATACCTCATAGGGATTACCATACTTTGTGTGTACCTTGTTTAGGGCCTGAGCACGACGTTGTTGGATGCCGCTCTTGTGCTAGATTTAACAAACGCACTATTAAGAGAAGGTTAGACTGTGCCAGGTTAGTTTTTGGGAAGCGTTGTAATTATAAAATGCCGTCGGAGGCTCCGACGCCCGCTTCGGCCAAAAAGCGCAAGGACAAAGCAGCAAAGCCTAGAGTGGAAGAACCGACAGTCCCGGACGTCGGATCTTTAGAAGGCTCAGTGGAGCCGGAGGTTTTGCCAGGTGTTTCTTTGGAGTCTCAGGGAGAGACTTTACTGTTACAGGATGTATCCTCAAGAGGAAGTAGGCCAGGCTGAGGGGCTTCTCAGGTGGCTGTTCTTCCCTCTCTTCCTAAGGTGGTTAGAGCCTCCCCTTCTGTTTCCAAGGCTTCTTTGAGAGGCAGGCCAAGTTTAACTTCAGTGGGGTTTCTCCTAGTGCTTCAGGGTCTTTGCCTAAGAAACATATGCTTAAAATGGCAGAGGATTTGATTACTATGATTAGAGGTTCTATGCCCCTCCTGATAAGAGGCCTAGGGTGGAACCTGAGTTTGAGAGTTTTGAGCAATGTTCGAGGCTTCTGAGTCTTGGTTGAAGACTTGCAGGAGTATCCTCCTTATTCTGATTCTGATGTGGATGATTCTACTCCTTCAGCTTCTCCTCCTGAGGATTTTTCATTTTCAGAGACTCTGCATTCCATGAGGGAGCATTTTAAATGGGAAGGTCAAGATTTCTCTGATTCCAGGAAGAGGCTTAGGGAATTCTTGTTTTTACCCCAGCATAGGCCTTTAGCTATACCTCCTGTTCTGAATGTGGTGGAAGATGTTTTGCAGAGGCTTCCCTCAATCCTGATTCTTTGCCTCCTGCCCCAGTTAAACCGGATAGGTACTATAGGGTGCCTGAAGCTCATAAGTATCTTTTAAAGAGTCCTAGGGCAGACCCGAAACTGTCTCTCAGGGGCCTAAAGGTGTGAAGGCCTCTGTTGTTAAAAATCCTGTTCCTCCTGATAAAGAGGCAAGGGCTTTGGATAGATGGGGAAAGAAAGTGTATACTTCTTCCACTTTAGCCATGAGGGCGTTGAATTGTCAGTTTCACATGTTAAAATATCAGAATTATCTCCTTTCACAATTGAAATCTAAGGTGGATGCTCTGGCAGAAGGTATTGAGTGTAAAGAGTTGCAGGATTTAGTTCATGTGTCTGAACAGGTGGGTAAACATTCCTTGCAATGTGGTTTTGATGCTGTGCAGGCCTCCTCGAGGGTGGCTGCCACTGGTTCTGTTCTTCGTAGGCATGCCTGGTTGAGAGATCAGAATTTAGCTGAGCATGTTAAAACAAGGATTTTGGATGCTCCTTTGCAGTCTGATGTGTTGTTTGGTTCGCCTGTGGAAGCAGTCTTAAAGAAAATGGAGGACAAGGCTAAGTCTATGCAAACTGTTAAGGATTTTTTGCAGGTGCAGCCTCCGAAGTTTAGTAGAAATTAGCCTACTAAGGGATGGACTTATCCTGCTTATGATTCCCAGTCTAGGGGTAGGTCTAGACGTGGTAGGGGCAGAGCTCAAGGTTCTTTTAGGCCTAGGACAGGGAGTTCCCCTGCTCAGACTTCTGGTGAGGGCAGGGGTCAGTCCTTTCGTAAGCAGACCCAGTGACCTGCCTTTTCAGCTGCCAGTACATTCTCGCCTGGCAGCACCTTTGGGAGGAAGGCTGTCTCTTTTCAAAGAAAATTGGGATTTAATTACCCAAGACAGATGGGTTCTGGATATCATTCACCACGGTTACAGGTTTTATTTCCATACCATGCCTCCTTTCAAAGGCATGCCAGACATTCCTCCTCTACAAAGGCAAGAGGCTCACAAGCAAATTTCTCTGTTGCTCCACATAGGGGCCATTCAGCCAGTTCCTGTGCCAGAAAGGGGCCTAGGATTTTATTCTCGCCTGTTCCTAGTACCGAAGAAGGGGAACACGTGGAGGCCAATTTTGGATTTATCTATCCTCAACACTTATCTGGACATTCCCAAGTTCAAAATGTTGACGTTACAACAGCTTTTACCTCTGCTGGGCAAGGATCACTGGATGGTAACTTTAGATCTCAAGGAAGCTTACCTTCATGTGCCTATAAGACTAAGTTGCAGGAAGTATCTGCGCTCGAGCTGGAAATTCTCATTATCAGTTCTCTGCATTGCCCTTTGGCTTATCCACTGCCCAGAGTATTCACAAAGGTTCTGGCTCCAGTGATAGCTTACTTCAGGCTAAAAGGAATTCAAATCTATCCTTACTTGGACGACTGCCTGATTCTAGCTCAAGAAAAGGAAGACCTTCTACAGCATTTGGATTATGTCATAGCAGTGCTAAGATGCCTAGGGTATTCTGTGAACGAAATAAAGTCCAGTCTAGTACCCTCTCAAGACATGTGCTTTCTGGGTGTGAGACTGAATACAGCAGCCCAGATGGCCTTTTAACCGCGGACAAACAAAAGAATCTTTCCAGTTACTTCCATCAACTATCTCTTCAGTCCGGGCTGACTGCAAGGACAGTCCTTCAAGCCTTAGGGTTCATGGCATCTTGTATTCTGGTGCTTCCCAATGCCAAACTGCATATGAGGAAGCTGCAATGGTATCTCAAAATGTATGGACACAGCACTGCCAGGATTTGGACACTGTCATTCAAATAATACCTTGCATTCAAAAGGAATTTTTGTGGTGGGCTCAGGAATGTCACCTAAACAAGGGAGGCGAGTCAGATTCTAACGACAGATGCCTCAGACATTGCTTGGGGAGCTCATCTAAATGGAAAGTGGATACAAGACAAGTGGCCTGCCAGACTACAGCATCTACATATCAACATGAAAGAGATGTTAGCAGTCCAGTTTGCATTAATGGCTTTCAAGGAGTTACTTCTTCCAGGGCAGGTGTTGATTCTAACAGACAACACAACTGTCATGTGGTACATCAACAAACAAGGGGGAACACATTCTTACCCATTGTGCAGGCAAGCAATGATTTTATGGGAGACTGCGCTCAGCTTGCAACTAACTCTTCAGGCAAGGTTTCTGCCGGGAGCACAGAACTCCTTAGCAGATGTGTTAAGCAGACAAATCATGGATCCCCACGAGTGGAAACTGGATCTTCATGTATTTCAAAAATTGACAGTGTCATGGGGAACTCCAGACATAGATCTGTTCGCTTCTCCACTAAACCACCAGCTGCCAAAGTTTTGCACAAAGAGGTTTCATCACACAGCTTGGAAAGTGGATGCTCTTTCTTTCAGTTGGAAAAATCTTCATGTGTATGCTTTTCCACCTCTGCCTCTTCTCCCAAAGGTGCTTCTAAAGGTCAGACAAGACAAGCCAAGGATGATTTTAATAGCTCCAGATTGGCCTCGGCAGCACTGGTACCCATTACTGAGGAGTCTGATAAGGAAGCCTCCATGGCCTTTACCCTTGATTCCACACCTGTTGTCTCAGAGGGACGGTCACCTGCTCAATGTCAAGCTTCAATCTCTTCATCTAACAGCCTGGCATATTCTGTTTTGAAAGACAGCAGGTCTCAACTTCCTCAACAAGTTTTAAATGTGATTTTGGAAGCCAGAAGACCTAGTACAAGGAAAGTGTACGCAGAAAAATGGAAGAGATTTTTATTTTGGAGTGCAGCAAACAATTTGGAGATTTCTGAGCCTAATTTGAGTGTGGCTCTTCAATATCTTACTGAGTTATTGGACAAAGGTTTGTCTTTCTCTTCCATTAAGATTCATGCTGCAGCAATTTCAGCTCACTATGATTGTGACCCACCATTGTTTTCGCATCCTTTGTTCAAGCAATTTCTTAGAGGGCAAAGAATATAAGACCCCACGTAGAGCTCCTACTCCTGCTTGGGATCTCAATTTTGTGTTGGAGAAACTTACTCTACAACCTTTTGAGCCTCATGCTACTGCTGAATTGAAATATTTGTCATGGAAGACTGCTTTTGTTGGCCATTACTTCTGCAAGAAGGGTTTCTGAGTTGCAGGCCCTTATGGCGGTAGAGCCTTTTTGATTTTTCATAAGGATAGGGTATCTTTACGCACTAATCCTTCCTTTATGTCTAAGGTGGTTTCTAGTGTGGCTTTAAACCAAACTATTCATTTGCCTACTTTTTATGCAGATCCCCAAAATAAAGGGGAAAAGATTTTGCACACTTTAGATGTACACAGGCAATTGCGTTATTATTTGAGCAGGACTAAGGATTTTAGGCAGTCTCAGCAGTTGTTTGTTTCTTTTGCTTTGGGTTCAGAGGGCAAGCCTGTGTCAAAACAAACTATTTCTAGGTGGATTGGGTTTTGCATTGCATTTTGTTATTCCCATCATGGCAAGGAGATTCCAGCTGGAATTAGGCCTCATTCCACTAGGGCTACTGCCACTTCTACAGCATTTCTAAGGGGTGGCCACTAAGGATATTTTGGAGGCAGCTACTTGGAGTTCAGTGCATACTTTCTCTAAGCATTATCACCTTCCTCTCTACTCTAAGTCTAGGGCTGGTTTTGCCACAGCTATTTTGCAAGGCATGTTGTCAGTTCCTGCTTCCTTATGATTTGCCAGCCTCCCTTACCTCTGCTTTGGGATTCTACCCAATAGTTAGGACTGCAGCAATGTGGAATGAAGAACATAGTACAGTTTTGTACCTACCATAAATGTAGATGTTCGAGGATCCACATTGCTGCAGTCCAATTTACCCTCCCTCCTTCCCTCTGTGTTTAAGGGTGGTTGTGTAGGTGAGGTTATATTCTGGTAATTTTGTATATATTGTACATATTTTTGGTGCAGGTATGTTTGGAATTTTTGGTTTTGGCCTTAGCTTTTCAGGGTCTTCTGACATCTGGGGCAAGAAAAGACTGAGGATATGACGTCGGTCATGCGCATTAGTACCCTGACGTACTGACGTCAGTCTAATGCGCCCTGACCGACGTCAGCCATATACTTTGGTATTCGGGCCGACTGGACAGCGGACTACCCCAATAGTTAGGACTGCAGCAATGTGGATCCTCGAACATCTACATTTATGGTAGGTACAAAACTGTACTTTTCATATGCTTAAATATCAGCAATATCTTATGTCACTGCTTAAACAGAAAATGTTGACAAATTCAGAATGTGCAGAAAACAAAGAAATGCAGGATTTATTGCATGCAGCTGAGCAAGTGGGAAAGCATACTTTGCAATGTGGTTTTGATTCTCTAGAGGCCTCCTGCAGGGCTGCTGTTACAGGTTCTGTCATTAGGAGGCATGCTTGGTTAAAAGAACAGAATCTGCCTGATCATGTTAAAGCAAAACTGTTAGATGCTCCATTACAGCATGATACTTTGTTTGGTGTTAAAGCAGAAGAGGTGTTGAAGAAAATGGAGGACAAAGCTAAATCTATGCAAACAGTCAAGAATTTCTTGCAGGTACAGCCTCCCAGATTTAGCAGGAACTGGCCTACAAAGAATTGGTCCTTTAAAGTGTCAGACAGGCCACAAAGAGGCAGATATAGACGCCCAAGAGGCAGATCACAGCCCCAAGGCTCATACAGGCCTAAACAATGGGGTGCTTCTACCTCAAAAAGCGGAGAGGAAAAATCACAGCCATACAGGAAACAGTCTCAATGACTTTCCCCTGCCAGCATCAAGCACGTATCTTCTGGCAGCCCCTTTGGGGGGAAAACTGGCACTTTTTTCACAAAATTGGCACATGATCACCCAGGACAAATGGGCCCTAAATATTGTATCACAAGGCTACAGGTTCCACTTTTACACCCTGCCAAGGCAAAACGGTATGCCAGACCTGCCACGCAAACAATGGGTAGAGGCACAAAAACAAGTTTCATCCCTCATGAACATGAGAGCTATTCAATTAGTTCCACAGCAAGAGCAGGGACTAGGTTTCTACTCAAGGCTATTCTTGGTGCCCAGAAAGGACACAACCTGGAGACCAATACTGGACCTGTCTATCCTAAACACATTCCTGGATATTCCAAAATTCAAAATGTTAACTCTGCAGCAGGGCTTGGCTTGTGACTTTAGACCTGAAAGAGTCATATCTGCATGTCCCAATCAGACAATCATGCAGAAGATACCTCAGATTTATAGCTGGCTCAATGCATTATCAATTCTCTGCACTGCTCTTTGGCTTATCTACTGCGCCCAGGGTCTTCATAAAATGCCTGGCACAAGTGATTGCATTTTGCAGACAAAGAGGAATACAAGTATATCCTTACTTGGGCGACTGCCTTATTCAAGCAGAGAACAAGGACATTCTACTACAGCATCTGGCGTTTGTAAAAAGATTACTAACAGGTCTAGGGTACACAGTAAACGAAAATAAATCAAAACTTGTACCCTCTCAAGAGATAATATTCCTGGGTGCAAGCTTAAATACAACTGCCCAGGTGGCTTATCTCACGCAAGACAAACACAGACAACTGACTATTTATTTCAAAATGTTGGCAACAAAGACCCAGTTATCTGCAAGAAAAATTCTACATGCTTTGGGCTTCATGGCATCCTGCATTCTGCTAATTCCATATGCAAGACTGCATATGAGGAAACTTCAATGCTATCTAAAAAGTGTTTGGACTCAACATTGCCACAGCCTGGAAACAATAATTACCCTCATTCCCTGCCTGCAACAGGAGCTTCGATGGTGGGCAAAAGCCTGTCACCACAACATGGGACAGCCATTCACCTTGCCCACAGCCAGGCAGACATTGACAACAGATGCATCAGATTATGCCTGGGGGCCCCATATGGCAGGAAGATGTATTCAGGGCACATGGTCCGCAAGTCAAATGCATCTACATATCAATCGAAAAGAGATGCTAGCTGTTCAGAACACCCTGACAGCCTTCAAGGATCTACTTCATCCAGGACAACTACTGATAAGGACAGACAATACTACAGTTATGTGGTACCTAAACAAGCAGGGAGGCACACATTCTTACCCCCTCTGCAGACTAGCCATGAACTTGTGGGACACAGCATTGACTTACCAAGTACATCTGCAAGCACAATTCCTGCCAGGAAGGACAAATACTCTGGCAGACGAACTAAGCAGACACCTAATGGATCCCCACAAGTGGAAATTGGATCCACAAGTCTTCACCATGATAACAAGGCACTGGGGATGGCCGGACATAGACCTATTTGCCTCCCCTCACAACTACAGAAATTCTGCACAAGGACTTATCACAACCAAGCATGGAAAGTGGATGCTGTATCTTTCAGCTGGAAAGACCTAACAGTATATGCCTTTCCTCCTCTGCCTCTCCTCCCCAAGGTACTCCTCAATGTCAGACAAGAGAAACCAAAAATTATACTGATTGCCCCAGACTGGCCCCCAATCCTAAAGAGTTTGTCTCAATGCCCAGTTTGGACATTATCTCAAATTTCTCACTTATTGACCCAACAGGACAGTCAAATACTGCACAGCCAACTCAGGATCTTAAACCTGGCAGCATGACGGATAATGTAGCCAGTCAAGGCACACCTCTCTCTAAAGTAGTGATGGATGTTATTTTGGAGGCCAGGAGGTCTAGCACCAGAAAATCTTATGCAGAAAAATGGAAGAGATTCTGAGCTTGGAACCAGGCACAATGTTTTGACACGATTGTTCCAAATATTCCTCAGATTTTGCAATACTTAACTGAGATGCTTGATAAAGGCCTTTCTTTTTCATCAATTAAAATTCATGCCTCTGCCATTTCAGCTCATTACAATACAGAACCACCTATTTTTTCTCATCCATTACTAAGACAGTACCTCAGAGGGGCCAAAAACATAAGACCCCCAAGGAGAGCACCAATACCTGCACGGGACCTCAACTATGTCTTGGAAAAACTCACACTGCCTCTGTTTGAATCAGCCTCTGCAGCTGATATTAAATTTCTATCCTGGAAAACAGCTCTGCTCCTAGCAATAACCTCTGCTAGACGAGTCTCAGAGTTACAGGCACTCATGGCTGTGGAACCTTTTACCATTTTCCATCCTGACAGGGTTTCTCTGCGGAAAAACCCTACATTTATGCCTAAGGTAGTGTCCAGTGTGGCCATTAACCAAACAATTAATTTGCCTACCTTTTATCCAAACCCACAGAATAAGGATGAGAGAATTCTGCATTATTTGGACATTCACAGGTAGCTACTCTTCTACTTGGACAGAACCAAAGCTTTCAGAAAGACTGAACAACTTCTAGTGGCATATGCTGCAGGATCACAAGGAAAGCCTATCTCAAAGCAGACAATTTCAAAGTGGATAGGTCACTGCATTCGTTTCTGCTATTCACAGCATGGCAAATCAGTGCCTAAGGGCATTAGGCCACATTCAACCAGAGCAGCAGCCTTCCTCAGAGGAGTACCAACCAAAGACATCTTAGAGGCTGCAACTTGGAGTTCAGTGCATACTTTTACAAAGCACTATCTTTTACCTCTCTGTTCTAAATCCAGGGCAGGATTTGCCATTGTAGTTCTGCAGGGCTTGATAGCCTCTCCTAATCCTATTTAGCACCAGCCTCCCAACCTTAGCTTTGGGATTCAACCCAGTTGTAATGACTGCAACAGAGAAACATGATGAACATAGTTGTGTACCTACCATAAATGTAGATGTTCAAGTGTATTCACTGTTGCAGTCCAGGTTACCCTCCCACCATCCCACTTTTCATTTGCTGGGACTTATCTGTACTTCTCTGTTCTATACAACCTATGTGGTGTATTTGCTTGTAGATGAAGGAAAAGTTGTTTTTTGTGCATGCATGCTCATTAGCATATTTTAGCCTACCATTTTAGGGGCACCTGACATCTGGGGCAAGATAAACTGAAGAAAATGGCGTCTGCTGCATTTTTTATACCCCTGGCGCACTGAGGTCAGGGAGGAGGCGACAGGAACCGACGCCGGACCTAGACTTTGGAATTCAGGCCGACTGCGGGTAGCCTGCCAGCAGGATAACCCAATTGTAATGACTGCAACAGTGAATACACTCGAACATCTACATTTATGGTAGGTACACAACTGTACTAATCTATGCAAACTGTTAAAGATTTCCTACAAGTACATCCTCCCAGATTTAGTAGGCATTGGCCTTCAAAGAAATGGTCCTTTCCAGTCTCTTCCAGGCCTTCTCAGTCCAAACCCAGGAACAGCAGACCACCTAGGTTACAGTCACAGGCTACACACAGGCCTAAGCAGTGGGGGGCTCCCACTTCCTAAGCAGGGAGTAGTAAGCCACACCCCTATGGAAAAATGACACAATGACTTAACCTTAACCCTTCCAAGCCCTGCTCAGCTGCCTGCTCCCTTAGGAGGAAAGCTCGCCCTGCATGCAAAAAACTGGGAACTCATTACCCAGGACAAATCGGTTTTGAATATAGTTTCCCAAGGATACAGATTCCACTTCCACACCCTACCAACCCCATACGGTTGGCAAGACCTACCCCCAAATCAGTGGGCGGACGCCCAACAGCAGGTTTTCTCTCTTCTAAGTATCAGGGCAATTCAACCTGTCCCAGCAGAACAAAGGGGACAAGGTTTTTATTCCAGACTTTTCCTAGTACCCAGAAAAGACAGCTCCTGGCATCCTATCCTGGACCTTTCTCTTCTAAACACATTTCTGGTAATCCCAAAATTCAAAATGCTAACACTTCAACAGTTGCTTCCTATGCTTGGCAAAGATGCCTGGTTGGCAACCTTAGACTTAAAGGAAGCTTACCTGCACATTCCAATAAGGGAATCTTGCAGGAAATACCTATGCTTCAGGGCAGGCACCATACACTATCTGTTCTCTGCACTTCCCTTTGGCTTATCTACTGCGCCCAGGGTATTCACAAAGTGTCTAGCTCCAGCCATTGCATTTTGCAGGCAGAGAAATATTCAAATGTACCCATACTTGGACGA
The DNA here is from genome assembly GCF_019279795.1 of Protopterus annectens. NCBI lineage: Eukaryota > Metazoa > Chordata > Ceratodontiformes > Protopteridae > Protopterus > Protopterus annectens. Next base: position 1,436,274,084 of record NC_056732.1, read on the forward strand.
TTGTCTGATTCAGACAGAAAGCCAGGACTTGCTATTAAAACATCTGGCGTTCGTAAAGAAACTTCTAACCTCACTGGGGTACACCATAAACGAAAAGAAATCTCATCCAGTACCCTGCAAACAGATTATATTCCTGGGAGCAAGCTTGAACACAACTTCCCAGATGGCTTTCCTCACTCCAGAGAAACAAGTTTATTTGACAAACTACTTCAAACTATTGGCCACAAAGACCCAGCTATCTGCAAGGAAAATTCTGCAAGCCCTGGGGTTCATGGCCTCTTGCATTCTACTAATTCCATATGCAAGACTGCATATGAGGGAACTGCAATGGTACTTAAAAAGTCTCTGGTGTCAACTTTCCCAGGACCTGGAAACAATGATTCCTATCATTCCTTGCAAAAGGGCAGAGGCCTGCTACCACAACATGGGACTCCCTTTCACTCTACCCCCTGCTGCCCAAACCCTAAAAGCAGATGCATCAGACTATGCATGGCGGGCTCACATGGCAGGACAAGGTATTCAAGGCAAATGGAGCCCAAAGCAAATGCACCTGCATATCAATCAAAAAGAAATGTTAGCTGTACAGAATGCTCTGACAGCCTTCAAATGCCTTATTCTTCCAGTGCAACTATTGATAAAGACAGACAACACCACAGTTATGTGGTACATAAACAAGCAGGGGGGAACCCTTACCTTTCCTACCCCCTGTGCAGGTTAGCCATGGCTCTGTGGGACACAGCCTTGAGCAACTTGGTGAACCTGCAAGCTCAATTCCTGCCAGGGCAAACTAAATTCACTGGCAGATGACTTAAGCAGAAATCTAATGGACCTGCACGAGTGGAAACTGGAACCTATATCATTCAAGCTGCTGATCTACAGGTGGGGGCACCAGAGGTGGACCTCTTCACTTCCCCTCAGAACTTTCAATTGAGCAAATATTGCACCAGCACTCCCCACAGCCAAGCATGGAAAGTGGATGCTCTGTCCTTTACATGGGAAAACCTCTCAATCTGTGCCTTTTCCCTTCTGCCCCTCCTGTTGAAGGTTCTACTAAAGATCAAACAGGACAATCCTGATTGCACCAGACTGGTACCCACCTTTGCGCATTCTGACATTACTGCCACCTTGGCACCTGCCTCAGACCCCCCCCCCCCCGCTGTACCAGCAGAGGGGCCAGATTTTGCATCCTCAGTTATAAACCCTGAACCTAGCAGCCTGGTTCATCCCCTGAACCCTCAGTAAACAGGTGCTGGATGTCATCCTGGAGGCAAAAAGGCCTGCTACTAGGAAATCCTATTCAGAAAAGTGGAATAGATACTATTCTTGGAGCCAGTTTCAAGGAAGGGGACACAAATGTGCCCAGCTTACCTCATATACTAGATTACTTAACAGGAATGTCCCAAAAAGGCCTGTCCTTCTCTTCAATTAAGATTCCTACCTCCGCCATCTCAGCTCATTGTAATCCTGAGCCACCCCTCTTCTCTCATCTTCTAGTCAAACAGTTCTTGAGAGGAGCCAAAAAATGTAAGACTCCGCAGGAGAGCTCCCAACAAAGCCTGGGACTTTAACTTTGTATTGGAAAAACTCATGCTTCCACCCTTTGAACCTGCTGCTTCAGCAGAGTTAAAAATTCCTCTCCTGGAAAACAGCTTTACTTCTAGCCATCACTTCAGCAATAAGAGTGTCTGAATTGCAGGCCGTTATGGCTGTGGAACCCTTCATTATCTTCCATGCGGACAGGGTTCCCTCAGGACTACCCCATTATTTATGCCAAAGGTGGTATTTAGTGTGGCTTTAAACCAATCCATTCATTTGCCAACTTTTTTTCCCTAAGCCTCAGAATACATGGGAAAGGATCCTGCACTCCGTGGATGTGCACAGGCAGCTTAGGTTCTGTCTGGACAGGACTAAACCTTTCTGAAAATCTGACCAGCTGCTAGTCAGTTTTGTTACAGGGGCAGAGGCCAAGCCATTTCTACATGGATAGCACACTGCATCTATTTCTGCTGCAAACATCATGGGAAACCTGCCCCACAGGGGATCAGAACACATTCCACTAGGGCTATGTCAACCTCTACAGCATTTCTCAGGGGAGTCCCTGCCAGAGACATCCTGGAAGCTGCAACCTGGAGCTCTGTACACACCTTCACCAAGCATTACCACTTACCAGTCTTTTCTAAATCCAGAGCTGGATTTGCTACAGCAGTCTTACAAGGCCGGCTTGCCAGCCCTAATGCTTCTTGACTGCCTTCACCCATCCTCAGGTTTAGGAATCAACCCGAATGTGATGACTGCAACAGTGAAACAAGAAGAACATAGTACAGATGTATACACTTACCATAAATGCAGATGCTCAAGTGTATTCACTGTTGCAGTGCTGGTTACCCTCCTGCCAGCCCCCTGACTTCTCTTCACTTCTACCTATCCTTTTTGTTTGGCATACCTTATATCATTGGTATTTGCTTTTTGCAGGGCGTGTTCTATATCATGTAATTGCTTCCTATTTAGGGGGCTCCTGACATCTGGGGCAAGAAAAACTGATGTAATGGCATTGGCTGCATGTTTTATACCCATAACGTCCTGACGCCATGGAAGTGGCAACAGCATCTGACGCAGAAATCCCAAGACTCTGGTATTCAGGCCAACTGAGGGCTTACCTGCAGGCAAATAACCCAAATGTGATGACTGCAATGGTGAATAGACTTGAACATCTACATTTATGGTAAGTGTACATAACTGTACTTTGTGTACACTTACCATAAATGCAGATGTTCGAGTGTATTCACTGTTGCAGTCCTGGTTACCCTCCCTCCAGCCCCCTGACTTCTCTTGGCTCTACCTTTCTTTCTTGATTGGTGTATTTAAATTTTCTGGTGTATTTGCTTTTTGTTGGAGGTGTACCATAACATATAATTGCTTCCCGTTGTGGGGGCACCTGACATCTGGGGCAAGAAAAACTGATGTAATGGCGTCGGCTGCATGTTTTATACCCCTGATGACCTGATGTCATGGAAGAAGAGACAGCATCCGATGCAGGAATCCAAGACTCTGGTATTCAGGCCGGCTGAGGGCTACCTGCAGACTGATAGCCCAAATGTGATGACTGCAACAGTGAATACACTCGAACATCTACATTTATGGTAAGTGTACACAACTGTACTTTCTCCTTTCCTAAGGTACAGGCTAAATTTGATGTTATTTACCAAAGTTGCTTTTGGTTTAAGCCTTGTTTTCTGGGGGCTTCTGACTGTTACGGCAAGAAAGACTGAGGAAGTCACGTCTGCTGCCTACTTTTGGAGCAGACGTCCTGACGTCCTTTACAAATGATGGAAGCTGATGTCATATTTTACTTACGTTTGGTATTCTGGCCGATCGAGGGCTACCGGGAGCCAGATAACCCATTGGTTAGGACTGCAACAGTGAATGCATTCAAACATTTACATTTATGGTAAGTGTACACAACTGTACATTTTAGATTACTTTTCGAATCTTCTTCAGTCAGGAGCTGCAACTTCTTTAATCTCTCAGTGTCTCTGTAAAACTTTTTTTTTGAAGGGAGTTCTTCACATTAGACTCCCCTTCAAACAACCAATTGAACCATGGAATTTGACATTGGTTTTTACAAGCCTTGACTCAGCCTCCCTTTGAATCTGCTGCCAATTGTGACCTAAAATATTTGCCCTGGAAAACCTTATTCTTAGTGGCCATTACCTCAGCAAGATGAATTTCTGAGTTCCTGGCATTATGTATTAAACGTTCCTACATGGTCTTCCATGAAAACAAAGTATCAGTATGGGCTAACCCTTCTTTTTTGCCTAAAGTTATCTCTAGTTTATCAGTTAATCAGACAATTGCTCTTCCAGTCATCTTCCCGAATTTCTCAGGCAAAGGAGAGTATACATTGCATTTGCTTGATGTACACAGACAACTTTGTTTTTATCTTAACAGATCTAAACCCATATGAAAGTCCAACCAATTAGTCATATCATACTCAGGACCAAAATTGGGAAAAACGTTTTCCAAGGTTACATTGTCTAAATTGTTGTGAGATTGCATTTCTTTTACTTATCAGTGAAGTGAGGTTTCTTTACCTTCTAAAATCAAAGCATATTCCCCAAGATCAGTTGCAACATCTGTTGCTTTCCATGTGAGAGCGTCCATGGATGACATTTATGCAGCAGGAACATAGGCCTCTCCTCATACCTTTATCACTTATTACAAATTGGATATGGTCTCCAGGGGGAGAGCATTCTTTGGTTCAATGGTACTCTGGAATATTCCTCCATAGGGCCTCCAAGGAAACAAGGTAGCTAGGGACTCTGTCCCATCAGTAAGGAATGAATGAAGATTAACAACATCAGATAAAGAAGTTATGTTCTAACCGTAATGTTCCGTCTTTGTTGTTGATCTTCATTCATTACAATCCAACCACCAACCCCCTCTGAAAGACTCTTGAAAGTTCGGCTATGGTCCTATTCTAGGATAAGGCAGTTGCTCAGAAAAAGCCTATGCTTTTCTCTCTGTGGTCTATCCTTTCCTTATGGGCAAACTCGATCTGAGGTAATATGGTGAGAGGCACTATGGGTAAGGACTTAGCTTGAGAGTTTTTTGGCTGGCGTGAGCTTGGTATAACAGCTGACTCGATTCCGAGGACAGAACTGACACCCATCAGTAATGAAGGAATGAAGATCAGCAACACAGATGGAACGTTCAGTCTGTATCACCCATTTTCATTCTTCCTCAACTTCCCACCCACCTACCCCCTTCCTTTGCTTCTGGAAAGATTTAAGAGCTGTACAGAAACCTCTGTTCTTTGTTTGAGCTCCAGCTTCCTTTTTCCTTGTTCATTTCTGTATAAGGTTGTCCTTTTATATCTAGGGGCAGCAGACTCAGAGGTATGTTAGGTTGATGGGCCATAATGGGTTAAGGGAGGAGCTCAAGAGTTCTTGGATCTGATGATCCGATAGAAGTAGCCAAGTCAGATCCAAACCCATCAGTTGAGGTAGAATAAAAATGGGCATACAGATGGAACATTATGGTGAGTACATAACTTTATTTTCCTGTTGATTCTGATAGACCAAGGAGCTGGATATTCATAGATATATTCAGGGTCTTCTATTTTGCACTTCATTTGTTGTGTCTCCTTTACATTTGATATATTATTAGTTACTCATTTTCCACCATCTGAACCGTATTATTTTGAATTTTTTTTACATGTTCTGTTTCATTATGCAGCTCAACTACTACTTTGTCTCTTCCATCAAGTTTAACATGTTCTTCATGTTTCACTGTTGCAGGCATTACATTTGGGTAATCTACTTGCAGGTTGCCCTCAGTCAGCCTGATTAACAAAGTCTTGGGTCCTGCGTTGGTTGCTGTCCTTTCTTCCATGACGTCAGGTCGTCAGGGGTATAAAGCATGCAGCTGATGCCATTACATCAGTCTTTCTTGCCGTGCAGTGCCCAAAGCAGAAGCAGTTCGCAAGTGCCAGTCGGCCGACTCCTGAAATTGTTGTTTTCGAGTATCAGAACCAAAGTCTTCAACTTAAAGCTATGCACCCCATTGGGGAAACTTTTTCTTGCTCCTTACCGATGTCAGTAAAAGTTAATAATTGCATTACTTGTGGAAAGCAAATGCCTCATAAAGATTTTCATTAGTACTGTATTCCTTGCCTAGGCCCTGACCACGACGTAACTTGCTATCGGTTTTGTGCTTTATTTAATCAGCGCACTATCTGTCGTCGGTATATTTTTGCCTCTAAATATTTTGGTTATTGGTTTAATTATCCAGAAATGTCGGTTAGCCATCCGACTACCGGGATTCCGAAAAAACGCAAAGATAAAGACAGAGACAGGCCGCCGAGATCCAAAACTGCCAACAACGCTTCTCCTAAGCCAGTTCGCCGGTACTCAGTGAGGCGCTTTCGCAGCCCCTGATACCCATTATTTCTGATTCTCAGGCCTCTACTGAGACCTATTTGGAGTCCGGTATGCTGCGAGATACTTCACCTTTGGAACCCATGGATGTCTCTACCTTGGATGGGTCCGGAGCCGCTGTGCAGGCACCGGCTTCTAGGGGTATATTCAGGCCTACATAATTGCATATTAAATCAATGCCTCCTTCATTACTAAGGCCTAAATCTCAATCCATGTCTAAAAACCGACGCCCAGACCACATGCTCAGACCCCTATGCCTAAAAAACAAATGATAAAAATGGCTGAAGATCTAATAAACTGGAAAAAAAGAAAAGCCCTGCACGTAGGATCCAAGTGCAAGGCAAAACAAACTATCAGTAACTGAAAAAATGCCAGCACAAAACCCAGCATATATCAGCAACAAAACTACAGCAACACTAAGGTGAAACTTAAGTGTTTTAATACATATCGAACAATTCAATAATCCAGACCGGTTTCAGCCTAACATGGCTTTCCTCAGTGGAACAAGAAAAGTACAAACAGGAAATCATGCACAAATGCACGTTTAAATAAGTTCCATAGACCAATAAGGTGCTTCCAAAGGATTTTAGGCATTACCATAATACTGCCTGAAAGAAAGACTGGAAGGAAAAATACAAACTAGAAAATAAAAAATAACAAGTAGAAAATAGATTATCCAAATAGCAAATATGGTAATAAAACATAAGTATGATAATACATTCAATATTGGATATATTAATTGGTTATAAATGATAATTTAAACCAGGAGAAAATAGTGCCCCTAGATTGATAATCCAGTATTTCTCTTTTTGGTTGAGAATGGAATGCCACCCCTGTTTGTTGGATCTGTCACCCAAAAAATTGAAATCTAGCAGTATGATGTTGTGTGTAGTGCCTGAACAGAGCGTTGGTTTCTCTTTTGGTTCGAATGTCACTACGATGTTCCGACATGCGTAATCTCAACGCCCATGATGTCTGACCCACATAAAATGAACCACATGTGCAAGTTGCAAGATATACCACCCAATCACTATTACAGTTGCCAAAAAATTTCATGTTAAAAATCCTGTCAGTGTTCTTACTGGGAAATTGTTTAGATGTGAATATAAATGGACATGATGAACAATGGCCGCATTGATAAGTGCCCCAAAGTTTGTCACCAGTCATCGTAAGTTGTTGATGTATGATGCCACCTGAACCCATCCTCTTATAATGTGAAAAAAATGAACTTAGTGTTCTCCCTGTATGGTAACCATATTGACAAGTGTTACCGACTAAGGAGGCAATATCCTCATTGGCAGTGAAGATGTTCCAATGTTTCATCATGGTATTTCTAATCAAATTGATGTTACGCCCATAGGTAGTAATAAACCATAATCCTCCATCCTGTGCATCCCTATTTCTGTCACAATATTTGAGAAGAGAAGTTCTGGTGGAATTGGTTGCAAAGTGACGTGCCAACTGAATGTCAGGCTCCTTGTATCCCCTGGTTCTGAATCTGTTGGTTAGATCTTGTTGTGATTCTTCAAAGTCATTTTCTGCGGAACAAATCCTGCTTATCCTGAGGAACTGGGATTTGGGTATATTCCAGTTGATGTGGCTAGGGTGCATACTAGTTGCATGTAATAAAGTATTGTATTACGGGTATTTACAAAATGTTTTGCTTCGTAAAGTACCATCTGGGTTCCTGATGACTGTTACATCCAAAAAGTTGATTTGATTTTGGTGATAAGTTGAAGTAAATTCAGTACCCCATTTGTTATGGTTGAGGTATGACACAAATTCAGCCAAATATTCTTCATCGGAACGCCAAACTAACCAACAATCATCAAGATAACGTCGCCAAATATCCAGCTGCTCAAGATAGATGTTATGTGTTTGATCATAAATGAGTTGCTCCTCAATGTAGCCCATGAATAAGTCCGCATATATAGGAGCAAAAGAGACTCCCATAGCGGTACCCTTCAACTGCCAATAGCATTCACCTTGAAAATAGAAAACATTTTTATTCAAAACATGTTCCGCCATACAAATCAAAAGCGTATCAAAACCAACTGGATATAATTTGGCTCTATCTAACCAAAACTTGAGGGCCTCAAGTCCAGCCCAATGTGGTATATTGGTGTATAAAGCCTTGACATCTAATGTACAAAGTAACTACTCAGGTTCTAATTGGTTATCATCTATAATGGATAAGAATTGAGTGGTGTCTTGTATCCTTGCTCGAATCAAATTTAGTAGTGGTTTCAAGTATGAAGTCAAAAACTCAGACAGTGGTTCCGTCAATGACCCCATACCAGACACAATGGGTCTACCAGGTGGTTTGTTCAGGCACTTGTGTATCTTAGGTAGTAAATACAGAATCTGTTGTTGTGGGTCCCATACCATTAATTGTGATTTAATTGTGTCTGATATAATGCCCTCCGAAACTGCTAACTCAAGAAAATTGTCAATTTCTCTTTTAAAGTTCGGGGTGGGGTCAATAGGCATTTTCATGTAGTGGGATGGGTTGGCTAATTGTCCATTTCCCTCCCCCAGATAATAATCTGTATCCATGATTACTATTGCCCCACCCTTGTCAGCCTGAATAATAACAATGTTTTTGTTGTCCCTGAGCTGTTGTAAAGCCTGTAGTTCAGAGGTAGAGAGATTATGTTTCAGAGGTGAAAAGTGATCTATTTTAAAATGTATGTTCTTGAGTACAGCTTGCTGAAAGATAGCAACATTCCGATTCATAGGTGGAACAAAATTGGATTTATGGAATTTGAATTCTGTGGATCTTTGAGAATCAGACCTGGGTCCAAAAAACAATTTGAGGTTGATTCTGCACCAAAAATTATTAACATCTTTGACAATATGAGATTCATCCACAAAAAACCCTGGAACAAAGTTTAAACCTTTATTTAACACTTTCTTTTGATCTTCTGCCAAGACAATTTTGGAAATATTCAAAATATTGTCATCTATCGTGTCATGAATGTTTGGATAAGTGCTTCGATTGTATCTATCTTGGTGTTTCCTATGCTTTCTCCCACCCCTCCTCCTAGTGAGTTTAAAGAATGTGTTTGGCTTTTAGTCTTTTTGGGAGTCGGAGACTCACCAGTATAAATACCCTCCGTATCAGTTGTCGAAGAATCATCTCCTGAGGTGCTACTATATGTGTGAGACCCCTTGAGTATGGATCTAGGTCTTTTTTTGGGTCTGGTATATCTGCCAGACCTCTGGCCAGTTTCCATGAACCTAACATTTTTGGTGGCCTCAAAGGGCCGGCCCCTCTGATAGTCAGTAATATCTCTGTTGAATTTTTTAATCTTTTTTTCTTTAGTCTGTTTTTCAAACAAAAGCAATTCCTTTGACAGTTTATTAAGGCATATAGAAAATTGTGGGTGACCATCATATGTTTTAGCTTGTCCACACAGATCACCAACTTCTTTAATATTAATTTCAATAGTCCGTTCATAATACGAACTTAAAATCTGAACGAAATTCATAGATGTCTGTTGTTGTGCCAAATGCCATTCTTTGCTAAGGGTGTCATCTATCTTGCTCACCAAAGGTTGAATTTTGATTCTTAAGCCCCTAGGCGTAATTTTTTTGTTCATATAGGCTTTGAGAAGCCTCAAATGCCAAATGTTAGATCTCAAATTCGTCATGCCTTTGCTGAGTCTATAAAAAGCATCATTACAGCCGTCAACTGGATCCATGGGTTGAGGAAGACCATCTCCTTCGGGTATACCAAATACCCCAATATAATTTTTGTTGGCACAAAGGCCCTGAAGTATTTCTTCAAGATCCATGACAATAAGCTGCTCTATATGAAATCTATTCAGATCTCCAGATAGAATAAAAGCTGATATGCAATAATATGCCACTAAACTAAATGGTAGTAAGCCTAAAGTTAAGCAAAAATGTGTAACCAAAATTATTCCAATTATCAGGGGGGCAATCCCAGTGCCACCAAAAAATTATAGGTGAGATAATGTACATGTACCTATACACTTGTTCACCACCACAATCCTGCCCCCATACATATGCTAGTGTCAGTGGCTAAACACACCAACACATATACGAGTACATACGTAACTGCAGTTGTTATATCTGTATTTGAAACTAGTATATTTTTAAGGCCAAAATAAAGTGTTTTTAGTCTGTATATGTATAGCTAATGTGTGTAACTGAGGAATAATATCAAGCACTCTAATCAGGGGTAGTCACCCCCCCCCCCCGAGAGGCCTAGAGCTGAGCTTGATTATGAAACTTCTGATCAGGATTTTGTTTTTTCTGACTATTCTGATGACCTGGATTTGTCCTTACCTACTTATGAGGATTCTATTCCCCTCTGATTCCCCTCCTGAGGATTTTTCTTTTGGGGAAACCTTACATACTTTAAGGGAGCATTTTCACTGGGAAAGCCAGGAATTTTCTGATTCAAAAAAGAGGCTTAGGGATTTCCTTCTTCTTCCTCAGCATAGGCCTTTGGCTATACCTCCTGTATTAGACATTATTGATGATGTCTTCTCGGAATCCAGTTTGGCCCATGATTCCCTGCCTCCTGCTCCTAGTAAACCTGACAGATTCTACAGGGTTCTTGAGTCCCATAAGTTCCTTTTCAAAAACCCTGTTGCAGATCCAGAGACTATTTGTCAGGGGCCCAGCATTAAGGCCTCTACTGCTAAAAATCCTACCCCTTCTGATAAAGACTGCAGGGCGCTGGATAGATGGGGTAAAAAGGTTTATACTTCAGCAACCTTGGCAATCAGAGCTTTAAACTGCCAATTTCATATGTTAAAATATCAGCAACAGGTCATTGGACTACTTAAACAGAAAATGATGTTGATTCCTGACTGTGTGGAAAATAAAGATTTACAGGACTTAATGCATTCTGCTGAACAAGTTGGAAAACATACTTTGCAATGTGGTTTTGTTTCTTTAGAGGCCTCTTGCGGGGCTGCTGTTACTTGGTCTGTGCTTCGAAGGCATGCTTGGCTTAAGGAGCAATCTTTGCCTGATCATGTTAAAGCTAAATTGTTGGATGCTCCTTTAAATCAGGACCGCCTGTTTGGCAACAAGACTGAAGAAGTTCTTAAAAAGATGGAAGATAAAGCTAAATCTATACAAACTGTTAAAGATTTTTTACAAGTGCAACCTCCTAGATTTAGTAGGCACTGGCCTACTAAGAATTGGTCCTTTCCAGCCACTTCCATGTCTTCTCAAGCCAAACCCAGACACAGCAAAAACCCCAGGTTTCAGTCCCAGGGGACTCTCAGAGCTAAGCAGTGGGGGGTTTCCACTTCCAAATCTGGGAATAACAAGACACCCCCCTATGGTAAACAGTCTCAATGACTTTCTTTTAAAATTTCCAAACAGTTATCTTCTGACCGCCCCTTTCGGGGGAAAGATTGTTCTTCATGCAAAGAACTGGGAACTCATAACCCAGGACAAATGGGTATTAAATATAGTGGGCAGAGGCTCAAAAACAAGTACTTTCTCTCTTAAGCATGGGGGCTATTCAACTGGTACCAGAAGAAGAAGAAAAGGGACAAGGGTTCTACTCCAGACTTTTCCTGGTACCCAGAAAAGACAAATCATGGCGTCCAATCCTGGACCTGTCTACTCTAAACACCTTTCTGGAGATTCCAAAATTCAAGATGCTGACTCTTCACCAATTACTTCCTATGCTAGGCAAAGACCAAAAATACACTCTCCAAATCCAAAAATATAAGAATACAACGAACACAACACCAGCAGTCAATAGATGTGAATATCTTATTTAATTCTGGTACCTCGGCCTTCGCCTTCTCAAGGAATACATTTGTGATAACAAACACCACCCCTTTTATAACACTTCCATGATATTTGCATACTTGATTGATTCAATGAAACCATTAAACAACATTTCCTAATTACAATGAATAAGCCAGCTTGAACCTAAAAAACATTGTATGTTTAAACTTCATTGCATTGAAATCACAAACTTCTTTTAAAAGGTATGTCTTGTGCAAAAATACAATAACATCATGTTTTTTCATAGAATTTTCTTAAAAGACATACGAATTGCTTAATAAATTCTCAATTGTTCAAACACAACCATTATTTCATACAAATGTTACTATTAGATTTCATTTGTAAAAATCTTTATAACAAACTTTTTTGTTATGAATAAATAAATCTATTCAAGCTTCCATATTCATTCCATTCGGAAAAAGAGTTTTATAATTCAAAATAAACCTAGACTCCATTTCTAATAGTTTAACATGAAAACCTGCATCATCACCCAAATTCTTTGGTTTTCCCAACACACAAAAGATGAACCCTTCAGGAACCCCCCTGTGCTGCTCTAAAAAATGCTTGACCACTGGACTGTCTAATCTTTTATGCTTGATATCTCCCAAATGCTCAAGAATTCTAAGTTTAACCTTTCTGCTAGTTTGGCCTATATACCATTTCTGTTTAACACAACCACAACCTATGATGTAAACGACCCCAGATGAATTGCAATCAAAATATTCCAAAGCCTTGTAGTTTACACCATTGATTTTTGTTCCATCCAAACTTCTAACTTTAGTGCATACTTTGCACTTACCACATCTAAAGGTTCCCCTTTTGATGTTACCCCTCAGAAAGTTTCTAGTATTTAGAATTTCTTTTAAATTAGGGTATCTGCCATAAGAAAAAGTAACAGCACTTGGAAAAAGTCCCCCCACTTTGTCATCTCCAGAAACAATAGGCCATAATCTTGATACTGTATCACTCAAAATGTGAGAAAAATGTGAATATTTAGTAACAAAAAATATTCTTTCTTCCTCTGTACCTTTCAACTTAACATCTTTCACCTGGCCACTCTGAGAAGCAAACAAAAGTGAGTGCTTGCTCTTGTTATGATTCCTTACACCCAATTCCTGCTCAACTCTTAATCTAGCTGCTTTAACTTTTGCCTTGGAATAACTTCTTTCCATGAGTTTGTTCTCAATTTTATCAAACTCCCTCCCAATTCTATTAGGTTCAGAAGTATTGAAACCAATATGCCTGAACTCTCCTAGTGGTAAGGAATTTAAAAGATGCTCACTATGCATACTTGAAGCATGTAAGAAGTTGTCGGCAGCTGTAACTTTGTAAAAGGGTTTATGTTGAACCCTATTATCAGACCCCCTACATACAGCTGTTATTGTATTTTTGCACAAGACATACCTTTTAAAAGACGTTTGTGATTTCAATGCAATGAAGTTTAAACATACAATGTTTTTTAGGTTCAAGCTGGCTTATTCAGTGTAATTAGGAAATGTTGTTTAATGGTTTCATTGAATCAATCAAGTATGCAAATATCATGGAAGTGTTATAAAAGGGGTGGTGTTTGTTATCACAAATGTATTCCTTGAGAAGGCGAAGGCCGAGGTACCAGAATTAAATAAGATATTCACATCTATTGACTGCTGGTGTTGTGTTCGTTGTATTCTTATATGCTAGGCAAAGACCCCTGGTTGGCACCACTAGATTTAAAAGAAGCATACCTACACATCCCAATCAGGGAATCTTGCAGAAGATACCTACGCTTCAAAGCAGGCTATATGCATTATCAGTTTTCTGCACTGCCCTTTGGCTTGTCTACTGTGCCCAGGGTATTCACAAAGTGCCTGGCTCCAGTTATTGCATTTTGCAGACAAAAAAGTATTCAAATATACCCATACCTAGACGATTGTCTAATTCAGGCAGAAAGCTAGGGCATACTTTTGAATCATCTGGCGTTTGTAAAAAGGGTTCTAACTTGTCTGGGGTACACCATAAACAAAAATAAATCACAACTGGTATCCTGTCAACAAATTACATTCCTGGAAGCAAGCTTGAATACAACTTCCCAGATGGCTTACCTCACGCCAGAAAAGCAAATTCATTTGATATCCTATTTCAAACAAGTGGCCACAAAAACCCTACTATCTGTAAGACAAATACTGCAAGCCTTGGGGTTCATGGCCTCCTGCATTCTTCTAATTCCATATGCAAGACTGTATATGAGGAAACTACAGAGGTATCTAAAAAGCCTACGGAGTCAACATTCTCACAACCTAGAAACAATGATTCCTATCATACCTTGCCTGTGCTTAGAGTTCCTCTGGTGGGCAGAGGCCTGCCACCAAAACAAGGGACTACCATTCACACTTCCCCCTGCCGCCCAAACCCTAACAACAGATGCATCAGGCTGTGCATGGGGGGGCTCATCTGGCAGGTTCATAGGTTCATAGGTTTATACTAGGCTATCTGCCCTAAGGCATTTATAAGCCTAGCCCAAATTATTGTGGCTTACGCCACCCCTTATATGAAAAAATACTGTGCCCATTAGTTTGTTGTGCCTCTGTCCAGCAGTGACCCAGAGATGATTCCCGGGGTAAACCTACGATCTCCCATCCACAGGTCTAGATTTCTCTTGAACAGAATCAGCGAGGTGCTCTGCCTCACATGGACCGGGATTTTATTCCACAGCATAGGGAGTCTCTGAGTGATAAATCTATCCCTCCAGCACGTCCTATTTATATCCGTGCTAAGGTTTAAGTCGCTTGCTCTAGTGGTTTTGGTGGATTTGGATTTTTTGAGGTGGAGCATGTCCATTAATTCCGGGTTGGACATGGCCTTGTATGTCAGGCACATGTCACCTCTGAGCAGACGGTATGCGACTGAATAGAGCTGGAGTTTCTTCAATCTGGCAGCATATGACAGATTTTGGAGTCCCTTTATCCTTTTGGTGAGGAACTTTTGGGGTCTCTCCAATTGCTGCAGATGTCGGGTGAGATACATCCCGAATGGGGCATTGTACTCGATCATTGGTCTGATAAGTGAAGAGTACAGGGAACAATGACCTCACTAGATCTGGATGTGAATCCCTTCATGATCAGGTGGGCAATGTAGAAGGTCTTTCTAACCACTTTAGCAATGTGAGTGTCAAAAGAAAGGCCACTGTCAACCTGGGTCCCCAGGTCCCTGATAACCTCTTCTGTGCTTAGTGGATTGCCACCTATATGGTAGCTTGGGGTTACCTTGTTTTTCCCGAAGGGTATGACTATACATTTTTTAGCGTTTAACTTCAGGCCATGGCTCTGGCACCAGCTATCTGTTTCCGTGAGTCCCTTCTGAAGGATATCAGTGTCCGATGCACTTTCCACTATGGCCCAGTTTGCAGTCATCTGCAAACTTTGTCAGCCAAAGTCCTCCCATGTTGGCCTGTACTTCTGAGAAGTAGATGCCAAACAATAGGGGGCCAAGGACCGAGCCCTGTGGGACACCACTTGTGACCGGCTTGGAGTCTGACACAGCGCCAGCAACTCTAACCCTGTGGGTTCTGTCCTTAAGCCAGTTTGCAACCCATCTTGTGACATATGGGTTTACATTTAAGCTGGTAAGTTTTTCTACAATACCTGAGTGGGGTATTGTGTCGAAAGCCTTTGCAAGGTCAAGGTAGGCTGTATGGACTGCCTTTCCCTCATCAATGGCCTTGGTGACTATTTCAAGAAGTCGACCAAGTTCAAAGGCATGATCTTCCCTTGACAAAGCCAAACTGGGTCGGGTCCAATGTCTGCAAGTCCCCTATATCTTTGTTTATGAGCTCCATTATGATCCTCTCCATAGCTTTGCAGACTAGACTTGTTAAGCTTATGGGCGGTAATTACCAGGGTCCGTGAGGCGCCACCTTTGTGGAGTGGGACCACAGTTGCCGTACGCCACTCCTTGGGCACGTATCCTGTGGTAAGGCTGAGATTAAACAGCTGCCTTATGTGCGGGTTTAATTCCTCATTTAGCTCGTGTAGAACACAGCCGGGGACACCATCCGGTCCCATTGATGCTGTGTTTTTAGCTTTAGAGAGAGCAGCTTTCACCTGCGCATTTGAGATGTCCGGGAGGCTACACTCGGCTGGGATAGTTATCTCTCCTTTGGGGGGGAGGGGTGAAGTTTGCACTGAACCTGTCTGCCAGTATGTTGGCAATGTCTGTGGGTTCAGTGATTTTTGTATCATTTTGGACTAATTCTGAGCATATCTGTGAGTTTCCACCCAGGTTCCTAACATAGCTGAAAAAGGCCTTATGATTGTCCTTTGAATCCATGGCAATTTTTCTCTCAAAATTGGCCTTAGTTGATTTTATGAGTGCTCGTATTTTTTACTAATAATGATCAGGGGTGACTTCCCTTTTATGGATTTTGTTCTATCATGTAATAGCTTTCTCCTCTTATTGTAAAGTTTGTTAATGGCTGGGGTCCACCAGACTGGACGTTTGCCCTTTGTGGAAAGAGTCTTGGTTTTATTTGGGATTGCCTGATCCATGCAGTCCTGGAGGTGTTCATAGAAGGCATTTGTAAGGGCTTCCGCAGCTTGGGTTGTGGTTTCCTCTGACTCAGGGGCCTTGAAGGATACCACACCAGTCTTGAGTAGTGTGAAGTTTGCTTTAGAGAAGTTCTTCACTATGGTCTTTTTGTTTGGGGTGGGGGCGGGATGTGGATTTCCAGTGAGATTAGTTTATGATCAGATCTCACCAATGAGGGATAAACTTCGGTGTGGAGCATTTTGTCCCCATGTTTGTGACAATGAGATCTAGTATATTTTCTCCTCTCGTGGGAACAGTGACTAGCTGTTCCATGGCATTTGAATTTATGAACTCCAGGAACCGTTGGGCTAGAAAGTTAGGGCTTGAGTAATGTTCCCAGTCTATATTCGGGTAGTTGAAGTCACCCAATATGATGGTGTTTGGAGATACATTTATACCCTCCAGTGTCTTCAGGAAGGCTGTGTGGGTTTCCTGAGTTTGAGAGGGTGGCCTGTAGCATGCTACAATTTGTAGAGCAGTTTTGCCTATTGTTAGTTGCACCTGGATGGTTTCCGAAGCTTCATGCGTTGCCACCAACCTGGAGGTGTGAGTATCCTTTATGAATATGGATACACCCCTTCCTTTTGTGGAGTGGTCCGGGTTTTGGGGCGGAACGCATGATATGAGGTAAAACCTAATAGTGCCGGGTGCTCTCAGGAGCCTTGAACCAGGTTTCAGTTACAGCACAGACATCGATGTTCTCCATACTGAGAAGGGCCTCGAGTGCGTGCATTTTGAGATTTAGACTTCTGGCATTGAGCAGCATTACCCTCAATTTCTTCCCATTTTTGTTTTCTAGGGTGGTAGGTTTAGAATTTGAGCCTTGCCTAAAAAGGCACTATGGGGTGGCAAGAGCCTTAGCCAATATCCGGAATCCCAGGGTGACAGGTGCAAGCCGTCCCTTGCGAAGCAGCGTGGCTTGTCAAGCATGTCATCCCAGGCAGACAGACACTGGATCCCCTTTGAATGACACCAGACATTAAGCCAATTGTTAAAGCTGATCATCTTGTCTCTATATTGTGGCATCATTCTTGGTGAAGGAAGGATACTGCTCAGGGTTAGGGTCATACCTGCCTGGGCTACATAATCAGAGAGCTCCTCTATGTCTCTTTTCATGCAGTCCAGGGAGGTACGTCTCAGGTCGTTCACACCAGCATGGACAATGACTGTGTCATATTTGTACTTGCTGTGGAGTGACCCAGTGCTTGTGTTATGTGGCGGATTCTAGCGCCCGATAGGCAGCTTACTGTGACCCTCTCCTTGTTCAGCCTGGTGAGTGGGACGTCAGTGTGTCTGACTATGGAGTCACCTATGACAAGTATGTTTGGTGTTGTATTTGGCCTTAAGGGCTGTGACTGCTTTGCACACTGCTTTTGTGGTTTATGTGTTGCTTGTGTGGTGTCTTGAGGTAGCAGTTGTTTGGGTGTCTGCTTTGGAGGCCTCTGCTGTTTAGGTAAATTTTTACTCAGAGCCTCCGAGTATGTCTTTGTGTGTTTATGTGTTTGATTCAGTGGAGTGGTAGCATTATGTGAGGCTGGTTTTGTGGTGTGTGTAGTTGCCTTCTCCTCCTGTCTGGTCTTGCCAGTCCTGAGTTGAGAGAGCTCAGCCTCCAGTTTGGCTAAATAGCTGCATCTCTCGCAAGTATTTGTGTTATGTGGGAGGAGGAGAGGGTTGTCTGTGTACATGAGGCAGTTATAACATTGCCTCAAGATTCCCAGATTCACCAGCTGGACCGGAGAGGAGATTGACAACTGACCTTTGGACATGCTAGAATAATATTGGGAAATCCTTAATTGAAAACAAGGGCCAGTGGGGAGTGAGGGTGTAGTGCTTTTAATTTTTAGTGCTGACTTATATAATTGCTTTAGTGAGCAAGTGCCAGGTAACTTGAGTGCAATGTGATACAAGTAACTAAATGCAAAACGACAAACAGTAACTTTCTTTCAAGTGAAACAAGGAAATAAGTACAGTAAGCAATGCAGATATCACTAGTGATCCACAGAAGCTGAGAAGTTGCGTATTAGGTGAATTAGCTTCCAGGGAAATAACAAGCAAACAAACAACAAGTATATAAACAAAGCTAGATTCAGTAGGCCTGGATCTAGTCTATGCTAGAGCAAACAAGGTGAACCAATTTCAGTAAGATACAGTTCAAATATTCAGGCACTATAAACCTTTAACCAGAAAATTCCCAGCTCAGAAGGGCAGAGTCCAGCCTCTTCTCCCACAAGAGTGCAGTCCACGAACCTTCTTAATGTAAAATAACTGGCCTGAAGCCCAAGTGCCTAAACCAGAACTAATACACTTGGACACTGGGCTCTCAATCAGCAGTTCCCAACTTAGAAGGATGAAAGCTACCTGTCCTGCCACCACAGTGCTTGCCACAAACCTTCCTAATGTAAAACAACTGGTCTGAAGCCCAAGTGCTTAATCCAAAAGACTTGAATGATAGCTACACTTTAATCAAGTTACAACCAAGCAGTAATAAATACCATTGAATACTTTAGAGAATGTCTGGATTAGTGCTCAAGTTACACAAACAAAGCTAGATCCAGCAGGCCCGAATCCAGTCTATGCCACAGCAAACAAGGCGCACCAACTTCAGTAAGAAACAGTTCAGATATGCATGCACTATAAGCCTTTAACCAGAAATTCCCAGCTCAGAAGGGCAGAGTCCAGCCTCTCCTCCCACAAGAGTGCAGACCACGAACCCTCTTAATGTAAAATAACTGGCTTGAAAGCCCAAGTGCTTAAACCAGAATTAATACACTTTTAGAATAACAGACACTGAGCCCTCAATCAGCAGTTCTCAACCTAGAAGGATGTAAGCTACCTGTTCTGCCACAACAGTGCAGACCACAAACCTCTCAGTGCAAAACAACTAACTGGTCCGAAGCCCAAGTGTTTAAACCAAAAGGCTTAGAATGAGTTACACCAAGCAGTAATAAATACAATTGAGTATTTTAAGATGATGCAAAAGTAAAAAGAAGTAGGTAAAACACAAGTACAGTAAAAGCAGATGAAATTTTTTTTTTTTTTTTTTTTTTTTTCTGAACAAGTGCTGAGATCAAAGAAACAGATTTGAGTGCTGAAACTAGAAAACTGGCTAGTTACAAGAAAAAAAAACAAGCTAGAAGGCTTCCCTCAAACACAGAAGGGCTTGGGGCTCAGAAGCCTACAAATAGTCTGTACCACTTAACAAGAAAGGCAGGAAATAAGCTTAAATTTTTTTTTCTATTTCCCAGATGCTCTCTTTGTACACAGTAGGAGTGCCTGAAATCAGAATATGATCTCACTGCACTCAGTTGAGTGAGCAAATGAGATGGGCCCAGAGGCAGGCTGAGGGGCGGGCAGTTTCAATGCCACTAAGATTAACACCAAAACAAAAACAGGGCGGGTGGGTGGGAATAACTGAAGAGCAGAATAACCAGTTAAAAATTCCTTCAACACTCCTTCATACACAGTTTAAATCAATTTAAATACTGTATTTTTTAAAAGAAAAAGTGCATAAAAAGGTACTTAAATTCTCTTAACGTCCAGTTGAATATAACCAAGTTCTTAGCTTGCCAAGCTGAAGTTTTAAAGCAGGAATTATTTCACATGCACCAGTTTAAATATGCAAGGACAGGAAATCACTGAATGTGGCTACCCCCACACCTGTAATTACTAGCAAATAACAAAATTCAGCCAACACTAGCTTTTAGTTCAAGTTACTGAAGAGCAGAATAACCAGTTAAAAATTCCTTCAACACTCCTTCATACACAGTTTAAATCAATTTAAATACTGTATTTTTTAAAAGAAAAAGTGCATAAAAAGGTACTTAAATTCTCTTATACGTCCAGTTGAATATAACCAAGTTCTTAGCTTGCCAAGCTGAAGTTTTAAAGCAGGAATTATTTCACATGCACCAGTTTAAATATGCAAGGACAGGAAATCACTGAATGTGGCTACCCCCACACCTGTAATTACTAGCAAATAACAAAATTCAGCCAACACTAGCTTTTAGTTCAAGTTACTGAAGAGCAGAATAACCAGTTAAAAATTCCTTCAACACTCCTTCATACACAGTTTAAATCAATTTAAATACTGTATTTTTTAAAAGAAAAAGTGCATCAAAAGGTACTTAAATTCTCTTATTCCTCCAGTTGAATATAACCAAGTTCTTAGCTTGCCAAGCTGAAGTTTTAAAGCAGGAATTATTTCACATGCACCAGTTTAAATATGCAAGGACAGGAAATCACTGAATGTGGCTACCCCCACACCTGTAATTACTAGCAAATAATAAAATTCAGCCAACACTAGCTTTTAGTTCAAGTTACTGAAGAGCAGAATAACCAGTTAAAAATTCCTTCAACACTCCTTCATACACAGTTTAAATCAATTTAAATACTGTATTTTTTAAAAGAAAAAGTGCATAAAAAGGTACTTAAATTCTCTTATACGTCCAGTTGAATATAACCAAGTTCTTAGCTTGCCAAGCTGAAGTTTTAAAGCGGGAAGTGCATTCAGGGCAAATGGAACCCAAATCAAATGCACCTACATATCAATCAAAAAGAAATGTTAAGGACGACATTCTTCCAGGACAAGTAATGGTAAAGACGGACAACACCACAGTTATGTGGTACATAAACAAGCAGGGGGGTACACATTCCTCCCCCCTCTGCAGACTAGTCATGGCACTGTGGAACACAGCCTTGAGCTACCAGTTGCACCTACAAGCTCAATTCCTGCCAGGAAAATGAAATACACTGGCAGATGGACTAAGCAGAAACCTCATGGACCCACACGAGTGGAAACTGGAACCAAGGATTTTCAACATGTTGACAAGCGAATGGGGGAGCCCAGACATAGACCTATTTGCCTCCCCCAGAACTACCAATTGGACACATTTTGCACAAGGACTCCCCACAAACAAGCCTGGAAAGTGAATGCTCTGTCCTTCAACTGGAAAAATTTATCAGTCTACGCTTTCCCCCCGCTGTCTCTGCTCTCCAAAGTTCTACTAAAAGTCAAACAGGACAAACCATGGATGATTTTGATTGCTACAGACTGGCCGCACCAATACTGGTACCCCCACCTGCACAGTGTGTTGCAGTTATCTCCATGGCACCTGCCTCAGACCCCTTCCCTGCTGTGTCAGCAGGAGAACCAGATTTTGCACCCTCAGCTTCCAACATTGAACCTTGCAGCCTGGCTAATTACTTAAACTCACCCTTATCATCCCTTAGTAAACCTGTGATGGATGTCTTCTTAGAGGCAAGGAGGCCTAGTACTAGAAAATCTTATGCTGAAAAATGGAAAAGATTCTGTACCTGGAACCAATCTCAAGGGATGAGCACAGCAGTGCCCAATTTACCTCAGATTTTGCAATACTTAACTGAGATGCTTCACAAGGGTCCATCTTTTTCCTCCATTAAAATCCACGCCTCAGCTGTTTCAGCTCATTATAACACAGAACCTCCCCTCTTCTCCCATCCTCTGCTCAAGCAGTACCTCAGAGGGGCCAGAAATTTGAGACCACCCAGGAGAGCTCCAACCCCTGCCTGGGACCTTAACTTCTTAACTTTGTATTGGAGAAACTCACTCTACCTCCTTTCGCGCCAGCTGCTACTGCAGACTTAAAATTTCTTTCTTGGAAAACAGCTTTCCTTTTAGCAATCACTTCAGCTAGAAGGATATCTGAATTACGGGCCCTTATGGCAGTGGAGCCTTTCATCATCTTTCATGCGGACAGGGTGTCATTCAGGACCAATCCATCCTTCATGCCTAAGGTGGTATCCAGTGTGGCTCTTAATCAGTCCATTTGCCAACCTTCTTTCCCAATCCACAGAACAAAGGGGAACGGATTCTGCATTCCTTGAATGTGCACAAACAACTAAGATTCTACTTCGACAGGACTAAACCTCAAAGAAAATCTGAACAACTGCTGGTAGCATTTGCTGCAGGGGCAGAGGGTAAGGCTATTTCAAAACAAACTATTTCTAAATGGATAAGCTATTGCATTCTTTTCTGCTATAAGCACCATGGAAAACCTATCCCCCAGGGGATCAGATCTTACTCCACAAGGGCTGCATCTACTTCTGCAGCCTTTCTCAGAGGTGTCCCTACCAGGGACATCCTAGAAGCTGCTACCTGGAATTCTGTACATACTTTCATCAAGCATTATCATTTGCCAGTTTTCTCTAAATCCAGAGCTGGCTTTGCCACTGCTGTCTTGCAGGGCCTTATAGCTGGTACTAATGCTATATAAACTCCTCCTCCCAACCATAGCTTTGGGAATCTACCCAAATGTAATGACTGCAACAGTACAGTTGTGTACACTTACCATAAATGTAGATGTTCGATTGTATTCACTCTTGCAGTCCTGGTTACCCTCCCTCCAGCCCCCTAACTTCTTCTGGCTATACCTCTACTTTCCTTTACTATGTGTAAAATCCTTTTTGGTGTATTTGCTTTTTGTTGGAGATATACCTTTGTGTTTTTATGTTTATTTGCTCCCCATTAGGGAGACACCTAACATCTAGGGCAAGAAAAACTGATGTAATGACATTGGCTGCATGTTTTATACCCCTGACGACCTGACGTCATGGAAGAAGGGACAGCAACCAACGCAGGAACCAAGACTTTGTTAATCAGGCTGACTGAGGGCAACCTGCAAGCAGATTATGCAAATGTAATGACTGCAACAGTGAATACACTCGAACATCTACATTTATGGTAAGTGTACACAACTGTACTATATCTGCCCTCTTCTTTCCATCTAATGATAATTACAGCTAACAGAAATAATATACCATATTCCATTTAACTCGGCACAATTAATAGTAGGCAAGCAGTGGAGTTGAGTCAAGAAACAATCTTGTTTAGGTTCAGCAGCATCCTTGCAGGACTGTCTCACAGATCACCTTGTACAGTGAGTACAACTCTATATATAGGAGATGCTTTTTTCAACTAGAACAATGTAGATGTTACGGATTACTGCCCAAATGACTTCTTTATTGTATATCTGTTGTAATATTATATATTTGACTCAGTTGTCCTTTCCAATATTCATTTGCAAAGTTTGTCTACAATATTATAAATATGAATGCTATACATTTTTATATTTTCTCTCAAGATAGTGAGAAAGTATTTATTACTACACACCTTTTTAACAGCTTTTATTTTTGACCAGGTCATGTATGTTGAAGGCACTGCAGTTATTTTGGGTTTTGAGGATCCCATGGTACGAACAGATGATACACCAATTAAACGATGCTTGCAGACCAAGTGGCCATATATTGAACTGCTGTGGAACACTGATCGATCTCCCTCTCTAAATTAATAGTATAGCTGCTGTAGTGAATACTGTTGCAAGAGAAGTGTGTTGTTCAGTCATCTAAAATACACCCTGACGTCACTGGGTATACCAGTGGAAATTATTTTTTTGTACAAAGTGCAAACGTGACTTTTATAAAATGCTGTTAAGGAACATGTTATTTAAAGTGACAATGCATGTTGTATTATTGCATTATTGTACAGTATGTTTTAATATGTTTCCATCAGTTATACTTTTTGTACATATTTATGTCAGGTTATCACACTAACTTAAACAGTAGCTGGTATTTATGCAGTCTTTGGACCAAGCATATATTTAGATTATTTATGCACAGTTACATCCTTCCTGCATGATCTGAAATTAAATATGGGCTTTTAAAAATACACGCATATGCATATTCCTTTACAGTTATTAAATTTAAGTATGTAGAACACTGAAGGATTCATTTTCCAAAATGAAATGTATAGAGCACTACAAACAATAGTGATTTCTGGTTAGCTGTAAATTTTCAAAATTTTTGTCTGTATTGTAAAATTTTTTACATATGAGTAGAGATTGCACTGGGAAGATGTTACAAGACTTTTGCACTGTATCTTTCAAAATCAGATAGTTGTCAAATGAAAAACTATAGCTGAATTATTCAGTTTTAGCACTTCCTTTTATCAAATTACCAGTGAGAGATGCGTTGTCATTTGATGTCAGGTAAAAGCATTTCATTAGGAATCAGCTGAAATGCGTACAAGTGATATATCAGGAAATAGGTGATATGTATCCTCATTCTAAGCTGATCAGATGTATAACAAGTCCAAAAATGTGTTTTCTTAATGTATCAATTTCTAATACCAACCCAGTTCTTTAAGCCTTTTGCTGTATTAAATGCATGGAAATGTCCGTATGTTAGTGTTCTATTTATTACACTCATTTGTTAATGTTAAATAAATTCAGTCTGATGGCTACCATGTGTCTAGCCATTGTGAATGTTTTTTTTTTACCTTTTTGTGGGGTGCTTTATTTTGATAGTCTTTTTCAGACCACGTTTGATACATGCCGCACATAGTGTCTTGCAATTCAGGACAAAAGTGGAAGTCTCACTAATGTCTAGTCATCAACATCTGACACCCTTTCATCCTATTGTTCTTTTTGTTGATCAGTTAGACCGATGCAAATCATTCCTTATTTGTCATTACACTTTTGCCATGCAAGTGTTCATTACAATAATTTATTTTATTATTTTTTTTTTATTTTTGCATTACAAATTCCTGCTATGTACATCTACTGTCTAGAGTTTGATCAGAGGTTGATAGTAATGGCAAAGAAGATGTATTTTATAGGATAAATAAAAGTGGCTAGACAAAGCAACTGTTAAAACAGACTGGTTTGAAGCAGCTCAGTGAGAAGCTCAGTTTCTTTTTTTAAACACTTTATTACACTATCACTTAAGATATAAGCAGACATGAAGTGTATCTGGCCTTGCTAGCTAGCTCCTTTTTTGTGCATCAAGAGATAGACCAGCAGGCACCACTATAACACCACCATAAACACACAGAAATGTCTGACTGCTCTGTTGTTTTTAGTGACTTTCTGTAAATAGCTTAACTGTTTAGTACAACCCTAGCAATATTAACGTTTTTAAGATTCGTGTTGATCTGTTGACATGTGTTTCTTCAACTGCTGATAGATGGAAAAAATATGCCAAAATGTTTTATTTACATATAAGGGAAAGCTCCCCGGTCACTGAAAGATATTTCTGCACAATGATTAATTCTATTGACAATCAAAGAAACAGCTGTCAATAGATTTGTCTCATCAGTCAGTGCAGTGAAGCAGGTTAGGGCATGATACGGTTGTCATTGGCTTTATACTCCAATATTAGCAAGCTACACATTCTTGTACAATGCACCAACAGTTCATACTAAAATGCTCATTTAAAGTTTCTTGTGAGCACCTAAGTGTATCTTATCTTAGACATGCTGTATCATGTATTTGTTTCTTGAACCTCTGACATGAGTGCATGGATGTTATGACAACAATTATTAACAGTAATCCATGAAATGCTGTCATGTTCTCCTTGTTTGTTATAGTTGTGCTGCTCATTAACATGTCTGGTCTTTTGGCTTTTCCCGGTTAGGGGTCGCCACAGCGAAACCCCGGTCCGCTCATGATTGGCAGTAGATTGTTACGGTGCCAAGTTGCCAGCCCGATGCCCAACCTTCAACGAAGGTACGCCCATTCATGCTCGCACCTATCTACATGTCTTTAACGTCACTTTAACTCGGGGAGGACATGCAGACTCCACACAGAATGCGCTCCAGCCAAGAATCGAACGAGAGAACCTCTTGCTGTGAGGCAACAATGCTAACCGCTGCACCACCTCGGCATAGCTCAGTAACATCTTTGGTGGATGACGCTATTCTTAACTGATCAGTTGAGGACTGATTAACCAGTTAGACTGATGATTCATTAGAAAAGGTTATCACAGCAGAAGCTTCTTTTTTTTTTCCTAAATGCATGACTGAAGGTAGGAAGACCGCTAGGGACAAAGAGAGACAGCTGAACAGTGTGATGTCGGTAAATGTACTGGCCAACAGAAAGTCAAATATGTGCAAACCCAGTAATGTAGAAGCAGAGTATTTATGATGCCCAAGTTCCACATTCAAAAATGCACTCTGGAGGGTGAACCAGTGAATAGGGAAATGGAGCACCCACCAGTTGTTTTTCACATGGGATGAGCTGAGAATTGATTAGCCTCCAGCAGTTATTACTATTTTTGTGTGTTTTTGGAATATAATAGTAGTGTCTTGCAGTTATGCTACTGAAGTGTGCACATCTCACACAGATGTCACTGTGAGTAAGCACCTCTCAATCTAAAAGTAAAGTATCTTCCCGGTTGGCTAAGTGACAGTGATAGACATGAACCTCTGACCATATTCTTGACCAAAATTAACTTTGTTCTTTGTAAATGGACAGAGTTAGACACCAGGATGGCTACAAGAGCAAAGCTAGGGGGTATCATTTAGCAAAACTGATTGGGTTGAACCAATGACAAAGTAAATGTGGAAGCAAATATGAATTTGTTGGTCTGAAATGTGGCCAGCAAGGGATGCATAAGACAGCATGGAAAAAGTACAAATATGGCTAGGGTTGCCAGCTGTCCGGTTTTCTGATAAATTGTCTGGTTACCAATTTCAGGCTGTCTGGTTTTCTGATAAATTGTCCGGTTACCAATTTCATTCAGAACCGTATATGGGAAGTCCAGGTTTTGTGCCACACTACCACATAGTGGCCCTATTAATTCCTGATTTTTGCTCATTTTTTTTTTTTTTTTTTTTTTTTATAACCTGCAACTTTAAATTTATGGATGACGTCACCACGCATCGCCAGTATACATTACAGGGGCATGCATGTGAAATCAGCTTTGTAATGAGTCTATTGGATTTGGTCGCTTTTGTGATTTGAATTATAATTGGAGGGAATATAGCAGTAGCATCAGTGAGTAGAGCGCAGCTATCCGTACAACTTAAGTTCTGCAAATCTGCAGAGTTCCCCCAGTGCCCACCCTTGTTTGCAGGCAGGATGATGATAACATTTACTTTTTCTGACTCTGAGTCTGGCGGTTCAGCTTCCTCCAGGTAAGCAAAAAAGAATTAAAAACAATGCAGTTGTATTTAAGCGGGCAGACTATCACTGTCAGATAGGAGAGTTGATAACTTTTTAATGATCTCTTGTAGAATCAGCAACCTGAACCTGTCTATTAACTGTTACTATGCGTGGTCTGGCCTTCTCAACGTGGTTAATTCAGTTTTATTGTTCCGAGGATCCATCCTCTCATAACTATTTTGTAGAGTCTGTTTTTACAAAAGTATTTCATAGAATAAGGCTGTTGTATGGAGCAAAACTTAGCTTATTACACAGATTGTAAAGTTGTGGCCATAATTTTACTAACTTGTTGGGGCATTGCACTCTACAAAAGACATTAATAATCTGGTTGACTTGTCACTATATAATCTACTGTGAAGTAGGTGCACTATAGTATTGCCTAAAATATTTCTGCAGGTTGACATTTGTAGCGAATGGTTGGCAGATAGTTTGCATTTTTACTGTTTATTCATAATAATCTTAACCGCTAACTTTTTGAGTTGGTTAAATGCATTGTGCAAATACTTTAAATGCAGTGGCTTGGTATTTGCACTCTAAATACGAGATTGCAGCATTTAGTTACCTGTTTGCATAGAAAGTCTTTCTGTTTGACATTTGATGTGTCACTGGGAAGCCCTGACCTACTGTGAATGTTTTTGTTAGGATGTTGTGCAGATATTGATAATTCTAGTCTGATTGCTGTGTTGTAAGAATATATAGTTCATTAAAACCGAGTGACGTCTTTTTGTAACTGATGCATCCAAGAGTCGTGCACCACATGGAAAAGTCAGATGTGATGTGATTGATTACACAATGTGAAAAAAAAACTCCATCCACCATTGTCAGACTTGTTTCAGCTGTACTACAACAGAATCGGTGACTAATTCACAGTATTCACATTTCACACACATATTGCACAAGCACAACTCATCTAGCCAGAGTTAGATTCAATAGTCGGAGAAAGAAAAAGTGAATTGTTGTAAAGTGCTTATGGGTTGCCCCCTTTTCATTAGAGGGCAATCCTCTTTTATCATGTGTAGGGACTTCTAGCAGATACTGTGCTAAATTAGTAACATTTATCTGTAGTCTTTTATGTGATTCTTTAGTAGTAAATATTTCTGCTTTATATTAAGCTCTGAACACAACTTAATGTGATAACTTTTGCTGGACTGCAGTGCTTAATGTGTGGCAAGGATGAATAAATCTGCAGAAGATACTGTATTTCTTATATGGTTTGAGAAAGCAGCAGTTGTCACGGTGATGTCATAAAATGGGCGGAGCATGGATGGGAGGGGGTGGGAATGGGTGGAGTTATGGGTGATGCGAGGGGTGTGACCTTAGTCCAGTTTTAGCCACAAAGAAAGATGGCAACCCTAAATATGGCAATATAAGGTAAAACAAATACATGTTATCAAAACTTATCAATAAAACAATAGGCATAAACATGGAAAGTGACAGAGGAGGTGTGGGAATAGACTGAAGCAGAGGAGGAACTTTCTTCACACAGACTAAATGTAAAGAGTCAAAGAGACCAAATAGATTAAAGAGAAAGAAAAGATGTTTGAGGTACTGGGGCCTGGAAATGTATAGAAGACTGTGTTGGGGAATATAGACCTAGGTTGGTCAAGATTGCTTATGAAAAAGTATAGTTTGTGAAGTGGCTCCATGATGAATGAAGGGGAATTCCATTCTAATCCTTAAGGAAATGAAACATGTTTTGGCCTGCTGGTGAGGCACAGGAAAAAAGTTTGTGGAACTGGAAGGTTTTACATGCCCAGTGAGTAGCTTTGGAGGAATGGGGAGAGAAGTAAAGGGAGGTATGATGTAGATATCATAGAAACTTGTTATAATTTCTCTACTGCATTCAGATTGCTTTGCTTGTAGAGATGATGATGGTTGCAAATGAGAGCCAGCAAGAAAAAAAGGCAGAAGTCACAAGTTTCAGCTATGGCCTGTGTAGGTTTCAGTGAAGAATACAAAGAAGAGAGTATTGTTGTTTGGAAGGGTTAAGAGAAGTGGAAATTATACAGGCATGAGTTATGAGATCAGATGGTATAGTGAGAAACATGTCTGTTTTAGCTAATGGTTTATACTGCTTGAAAACCCAGATGTCATGCAGTCCTGCCCAGAATGTCGTTTTTTGCCTATGTGTACTGATATTTGGTGGGGAAATTCAGTCAGCAGTCCACGTCCATCAGGAATTGTCATTCTGGCATTGAATTTCAAAGCAGTCATCACCTAAAAAAGCACTCATCCTCCTTTTCTTGCTGACATTAACACATCAACAGAAAAATATCCTTAACATGAAGGGATGTAACTTTCATTCTTAGTTCATTACTGGTGTTTAGATTTTTTTTAACTTTTTTTGTGCTGTTAACTATTTGCATTGTTCTCTATTTAAACTACAGTTGCCACCGCTGCATTTTTCTTCCAGTATGTTCTTCTGTTTTCTTTACATAGGTGCCACTATTCCTTGATTGTTTGTGCAGTGACAAGGTGATCTGACAGGTAACCTAAGTTTCAAAACAAGAATTTAACATTGATCCTCCTTCCATCGTGCAGAGTACATCAAGCATACATGTTGATGACTCTGTAAAATAACAAAACACTAAGAGTTGCATCATCAGAGGCTAAGGCTTTCCCAAAGCCATGACCGAGTGATGGACAGGGTGACAGAAAACATAAGTGCAGTAAATAAGTAATAGACACTCGTATAATTGAATGAGACCACAGGGATGTAATTTTACTAAAATATTCTTGCAGGTAAACTCAAACCAGCAGCATCAGCTTTTATAAACAATGTGAAGCAGTCCTGCACTAGTGAGCAGCTGGTGGAATGCTGTCACAAGTATGTGTATCACATTTAGTGCTGCTCATGCTTTAGGATGAAGTTTTATAGATTGAAGTCTTTCTCTCAATGTATTTTCTCCTCTATTTCGTGGACGTTTGACATACTCTGTATGATTGAAAGTGAAATGAAGTTAAATGCAGAGATTTAAACTTGGGAAGCCAGCTGTATGCATTGAGGTCAGATCACTGTTCAGAAACCAGTATATTTTGTATGTCCTTTAATTATACTACCTTAGCTCAGGGTTGTAGAATGTTTTGTACAGAATGAGATGAAGAAGAATAGTAAGAAAAAGAAAAAGGAATCCTCCTCATTATCCTTGTTGCAGAAAAAACAAGAAATGACACCAGTGGTCTGGGTCATTGGATCAGTGACAGGATGATTCTTTTTCCATGAGCAATGTGACTGGGACTAGCCTATATTCATGTAAATTTCCCAGCATCAAATGTTAGGGAAGCTGCTCATGATGTGCATTTACTTATATTCAAGGTTTTTGTATTTATTGAAGCCTGTTGCCTCTCTCTCTACAAGCTGCTTCATTGAAGAGAATCATCACCCTGTGGGTTTTGCCTCTGGGTTTTGGCTAGTGATTACAACATTGAGGCCATCCTCAAGGCAGGGGAACAACTCTGTTATCTAAACAGAAACATTTATAGCAATTTTAGCAAAGTCACCATGGATTGCTGTCTCCCATCAGTACCTGTAAGAATTTTCCAGAGATTCCTGGGTGCCATAGGAGAATTTTGCTGAATTGGTTAAATCCTTACCCCATCTCTCAGAGTAACTGGTGGAATACACACAGGACTTTGTCTAGACCTTAAAGAGTTTACCTTTCAGACATGGGACCCATTTTGGGGGAAGGCCTCAAAAATAGGGAGGGGAGTATTTGGAGACAGAACTTTCAGTAGTGTAAAGTCCTCCCTTACATCTCCCACTTTCTCCTCCTCATGTTGTGAAGGTGTCAAGTATTTATTTATTTTTATTTTTATTTAACCTTTGTTTACCAGGAAAATCAGACTGGGACAGGGGCCATTTTCAGAGGAGGCCTGGGGAGAAATGCACCAAATGTATGTCTTTATAGTCAGTAGTTAAGTTTGTCACTGCCTGAGGAACTAACCTATGAATAATTATTCAGCTATTTTGGTTTCAGCATGGAGTTTACAGGTACAGTTGTAGAGGAGCTAAAGGTTCAGATGGCCAAATAGTTAGGCTTTCCTAAGCCCTTGCTTAAGATATTACCTCCCCTACTTCTCACCATGAAATCAATGATGAAAAAGAGTTATTATCTTAATATCATTTCAGTAATAGGTTCATAGGTTCATAGATTAGTACTAGACTAACTGCCCTTTCGAGCCATTTTAAGCCTAGCCAATTATCCCTTGTGAGACTCGAACCCTGTACCTTGTGTTTGTAGGGCAAACACCTTAACCATTAGGCCACCCTCCCAACCCTAGGACAGATATGAGCTATGTTTTTCTTAAGATAAATAATTTTCTGGACCATTACCTAGTGGCCACAGTATCACCCAGTGACCCTAGATGCTAGTGAGAGACAGAATACCTCTCAGCACCTCACTAAATTGCCCCTGTGCTGAAAATCCAGGTGGATAGTACACAGGTTAGGCTTACTCGATGGCAACTGTCGGGTGGGTAAATAATAAATTAATCTGCATATCTGACCTAGTATTGGTGTATGCTGGTCTGAGAGAGTCAGCTTCTCACTGAGTCTCTTTTGGAGTCAGAAACTATGAAGCAGTTGTTAAAAAAGTTTCAAGGATTGCAGGAGGCTTACAGACAGTCCTTGTGATCTGTGTATGATGATGCCAATGTACTGCCCTTTGCCACATCCTCATCATTCTGGGTTGTTTTGAATTGCCATGTTTGGTTGCACTCATCTGGGCTTCCTAGTAAGATGCATTCTGGGATGCAGAGTTTTCTTTTCTTGGGTCCTTAGATCTTTGGGAAAGATATGCAATATTCCATCTCCTTTTAGGCACAGCAAATACAAAGACCCTTTGAGAGAGATGCTAAGAAATTCCATCTAGCATTCATATTAGTATCATAACTACTACCCCAGGGCTTCCAGCAGCAGCTTTGATTGCTTGCAGGACTTACACTTGCTGACTCTACATGAGGTGGTCAGTAGCAGGTCCTTTCTCAGTGAAACAATTTGTAGAACTATCACCACAGACACTTGGCTACTCTACCTCCATATGCAGAGACACACCTTGAAGCTCACTTAACCACCTGACTCACTATTATCCTGCATTAATGCCAGTTCACATCCTTGTTTTTCAGCGTGTCCTCTGCACCTTGTACTTTTACCAAGTGCATAAGTGTAGTCGCCATCTTTCAACATATATCTATGTGTATATCTGTATTGAAGTTCCAAAACTGAAATTCACATGGCTGAGACCATATGATAAAAGTTTCAGAACTTCAAACATTAAAAGAAAAAAAATTCTATTTTAATATTTTTTGGGGGTGGGGGTGAACCCCCCCCCCGCTAATTAAATATACCAACTCCGAGATCAGACTACATTGTGGAAGAGGATAAATTTCCTGTTCTGCCCTGTACCACGATCTCCATTCAAAACATTCGAAGTGTCAAAACTTCGATCATATGATCCCAACCATATGACTTTCAAAGTTTTAAAACTTTGATAATCTGATAGGAATCCATATATATATATATATATATATATATATATATATATATATATATATATATACACATATACACACATACAACACACACACATATATAATATCCTTACCTAGATGACTGGCTTCTTTCATCTTAATGTCCTGAGGCAAGGAAAGGAGCAAGACCTTGCAGCTCTTCAACCTGCTATGCATAAGTGTGAGCACATATAAACTAATTTCACCCCACTGTGAGTAACATCCATGGAAATCATTTTGTAAACAGTCTTCACTTGCACGTTCCTCTCTTCAAAGTGGCAAAGAAGCCTTACAAATACCAATCTTTCTGTGGCTCATCACAGTTCCAGTCTTTGAAGCTAATGTTGACTACCATCGTGGTAGTGCAGTTTGCAATATTCAGTATCCGATTTTTTCATTAACTTCTAGAATCCTGTTGTGATCATCATCTGAGCACTCAAAAATTGGACTCTTCTGTCCTCAAGAATACTACAAAAAAGAAGAGGTGTGTGGAGGTGTCCAATCTTCCATTTCTCCCCAAAAGCCTAGTAGAGAGAGTTGTATCAAATTCTTCCATTGTTGAACATGTGGACTTGGTCTTGTCAGGAACTCAATCTCCTGTCCTTTCATCTGCATTCAGTGTCCTTTAACAATGAGACACTACTCAGTGTTTATATTTTTATGATTGCCATCTAATTTGATAAGACGTCCTGTTCGATTCTCAGCTAGAGCAACTTCTGTGTGGAGACATGCGTGAATGGGCGTACCTTCGTTGAAGGTTGTGCGTCAGTGCTGGCAACTCGGTACGTAAAAATCTACTGCCAATCATTAGCGGGCCGGAGTTCCGCTGTGGCAACCCCTAACCGGGAAAAGCTGAAAGACACAACAAAAAATTGTTTTGATGTCCTTCCATATTATTGTTGCAGTATTCCTGATGTAAGGGATCTCTTGGGAAGGAGAGCCCAATATCCAGCCAGTATACCAAAGCCTTTAGAATTTATTGACATTGTACGTCACATGTGTGCTCCTCGCACAAGCCATAGGGCATAAAGGTGACATAAGGACCTACATGCCTCAAAATTTCTGTGCCGCCAGTCAGAATGCCATCCTTGAACATCGGTCTGAACACACTTCTAAGCTGGCTAGATGTTGACGAGCAACCTGACTGAGATGGATTCCACATATTCTAGTTTGGAAGGAGATTCCTACTACATTGCTAGTGTCGGCAGGGGTCCAAACATTCTAAGGTTTTTTGGGTAGATGTCCCTCAAAAGAAAAAAACAAGCACATTTCCCTTGCCAGTGTGAATGACACGATTTTAGCCAGGAGTTGTTTAATGCTTTGATGGCCTTGTAGCCTCTTCAAGGAGTCACTGTGCCTGCCCCTCCCTGTCATTTACTCCTCTTAAGAGGCCCAGGGAGCAAGAGTCCTCTGATGAGGATCTGGATTTTGGGGAAGAGTCTGTGGTATACTCTTCTCAGATCCCTTTTCCTTCAGATTATGAAACTGAGGAAAAGGATTCAATTAGTCCAGATTCTCCTTTAGAATAACTCTCTTTTGGGGACACACTTTCTCATATGATGGAATAGTTCAAGTGGGGCTGTTGTCAGGTTTCTGATATTCAGAAAAGATATTATGAACTCCTCCAGATGGAGTCTCCCAAACCCACCCATTGCTGTTCTTCCAGTCCCAGCTCCCTTCTTAGATACTTTTGTTGCAACCTGATGTTCTTCCTGTTTCACTGTTGCAATCATTACATTTGGGTAATCTTCTGGCAGGTTGCCCTCAGTCGGCCTGAATAACAAAGTCTTGGGTCCTGCGTCAGTTGCTGTCTCCTCTTCCATGACGTCAGGTTGTCAGGGGTATAAAACATGCAGCCGATGTCATTTTATTCAGTCTTTCTTGCCGCGTGGTGCCCAAAGCAGAAGCAGTTCGCAAGTGCCGGTCGGCCGACTCCTGAAATTTTCACATTCCAGTTTCAGAACCTAAGTCCTCAACCTAAAGCTAAGTACCCCGTTGGGGAAACTTTTTCTTGCTCCTTACCGATGTCAGTAAAAGTTAATAATTGCATTACTTGTGGGAAGCAAATATCTCATAAGGATTTTCATTTGTACTGTATTCCTTGCCTAGGCCCAAATCATAATGTGCCTTGCTGTCAGTTTTGTGCTAGATTTAACCAATGCACTATTAAGCATCGGTATAGTTTTGCTTCTAAATATTTTGGATCAAGATTTAATTATCCTGAAATGTCATCGGTTAGCAATCCGACTACCAGAGTTCACAAAAAACGCAAAGAAACCGACGACGAAGCTTCTCCTAAGCCAGTCGCCGGTACTCAGTGAGGCACTTTCGCAGCCCCTGATACCCGCTACGCTTGAGTCGCAGGCCACTACTGAGAACCATTCGAATTCCGGTATGCCATGAGATTCTCAGAGTATTGAACCCGCGGATGTCTCTCCCTTGGATGGGTCCAGAGCTGCTGAGCAGGTACCGGCTTCTGAGGGTGTTTTCAGGCCTCAACATTTTTATATTAAACCAATGCCAGCCTCAAAAACAAGGTCAAAATCATCTTCTATGTCTAAAAAAAATGACGCATGAACCACTTGCATAGGCACCTATGCCTAAAAACCAGATGATCAAAATGGCTGAGGACTTAATTACCTTGATCAGGGGTTCCCAACTCCCCCCTGCTAAGAGGCATAGGCAAGGCACTGATTATGAATCTTCAGATCAGGTTTCCATCTCTTCTGATCAGGAATTTTCTATTCCACCCTATGAGGATTCTGATGCAGAGGAATCCATCCCATCTTCATCTTCTCCTGAGGATTACTCTTTTGGAGAGACTTTGCATACTTTAAGGGAACATTTTCACTGGGAGAGTCAGTACTTCTCTGAATCAAAACAGAGGCTTAGGGATTTCTTTCTTCTTCCTCAGCATAGGTCTTTGGCTATACCCCCTGTATTAGACATTGTTGATGATGTGTTTTCTGAATCAAGCATGGCTCCTGATTCCCTACCTCTGGCTCCTAGTAAGCCAGACAGATGTTACAGGGTTCCTGACTCCCACAAATTTCTATTCAAAAATCCTGCTGCTGATCCAGAGACTATTTCTCAGGGTCCCAAGGGTGTAAAGGCCTCTACAGCCCAAAATCCTACCCCCTCTGATAGAGATTACAGGGGGGCTGGATAGATGGGGAAAAAAGGTTTATACGTCTGCTACCTTGGCAATCAGAGCCTTAAACTGCCAGTTTTATATGCTTAAATATAAACAGCATGTTATGGGCTTACTGAAACAGAAAATGATGTTGATTTCTG
The DNA here is from genome assembly GCF_019279795.1 of Protopterus annectens. NCBI lineage: Eukaryota > Metazoa > Chordata > Ceratodontiformes > Protopteridae > Protopterus > Protopterus annectens. The sequence goes on from NC_056732.1 coordinate 1,436,310,145, forward strand.
ATTGTGTGGAAAATAGAGTTACAGGAATTATTGCATTCAGGAGAACAAGTTGGAAAGCATACTTTGCAATGTGGTTTTGATTCCTTGGAGGCCTCTTGCAGGGCCGCAGTTACTGGATCTGTGATTAGAAGGCATGCCTGGCTCAAGGAGCAAAATCTGCCCGATCATGTTAAAGCTAAATTGTTGGATGCTCCCTTGCAGCATGATACTCTGGTAATAAGGCAGAAGAGGTTTTAAAGAAAATGGAAGATAAAGCTAAATCTATGCAAACTGTAAAAGATTTCTTGCAAGTGCAGCCACCCAGGTTTAGTAGGCACTGGCCTACTAAAACTTGGTCCTTTCCTGTGTCCAACAGAGCCACTCAAGGCAAATACAGGTGCTCAAAAGGCTCCAGATACCAATCACAAGGTTTTTACAGGTCAAAGCAATGGGGTGCCTCCACCTCCAAATCTGGAGGAAACAAAGCACAACCCTATAGTAAGCAGTCTCAACGACTTTCCTCTACCATCACCAAGCACTTATCTTTTGGCAGCCCCCTTGGAGGGAAAACTAGCACTTCATGCTCAAAATTGGCAGTTAATTACCTCAGAAACAAGTTATGTCCCTCATGGATATGGGGCTATTCAGCCAGTACCAGAAAAGGAAAAAGGACAAGGTTTTTATTCAAGACTTATCCTGGTACCCAGAAAAGACCATTCTTGGCGTCCAATACTGGACTTTTCCATTTTGAACACGTACCTGTGCATTCCAAAATTCAAAATGCTGACTTTACAACAGCTACTGCCTATGCTGGGCAGGAACGCTTAGTTAGTGACTCTAGACTTAAAAGAGGCATACCTGCATATCCCAATAAGGGAATCATGCAGAAGATACCTCTGCTTCAAGGCAGGTTTTTTTGCATTACCAATTCTCTGCACTGCCCTTTGGCTTATCTACTGTGCCCAGGGTCTTTACAAAGTGCCTGGCACCAGTAATTGCATTCTGCAGACAAAGAAGCATACAAATTTATCCTTATCTGGATGACTGTCTCATTCAAGCAGAGGACAAGGACACTCTTCTTCAACATCTGGCATTTGTAAAAAGGCTTCTAACATGCTTAGGGTACACAATAAACAAAAAGAAATCCCAACTGGTACCCTCTCAAATAATTACATTCCTGGGTGCAAGCTTGAATGCATCTGCCCAGACGGCTTACCTTACGCCAGACGAACAAAGGCGACTGACAATATATTTCAAACAAATGGCAACAAAAACCAAGTTATCTGCAAGACAAATTCTGCAGGCTTTGGGGTTCATGGCATCCTGCATTCTACTAATTCCATATGCGAGACTGCATATGAGGAAACTTCAATGGTACCTAAAAGGTTTATGGAGCCAACATTGTCACAGTCTGGAAACAATGATTCCTCTCATTCCCTGCCTTCAACAGGAGTTTCTTTGGTGGGCAGAGACATGTCACCAAAACAAGGGACTGTCATTCACTCTACTCCCTGCCACCCAAACCCTAACTACAGATGTATCAGACTATGCTTGGGGGTGCCCACCTGGCGGGGAGATGCATTCAGGGCAAATGGAGCCTAAAACAAATGCATCTGCATATCAACCAGAAAGAGATGCTGGCTGTTCAGAATGCTCTGACAGCCTTCAAGGACTTACTTCATCCAGGACAACTACTGATAAAGACAGACAACACCACGGTTATGTGATACATAAACAAGCAGGGGTGTATACATTCCTACCCCCTTTGCAGACTAGCCATGGCATTATGGAACACAGCTTTGACTTACCAAATACATCTTCAAGCTCAATTCCTGTCAGGAAAACAAAATACTCTGGCAGACGACCTAAGCAGAAATCTTATGGACCCGCACGAATGGAAACTGTACCCACAAATCTTCAGCATGTTAACACAGAAATGGGGGAGCCCAGACATAGATCTATTTGCCTCTCCCCAAAATTATCAGTTGGACAAATTCTGCACAAGAACTCCTCACAAAAAAGCATGGAAAGTGGATGCCCTATCCTTCAGTTGGATAAACCTGTGCCTTTCCCCCTCTGTCTCTTCTCTCCAAGGTCTTACTAAAAGTCAGACAGGAAAAACCAAGAATGATCCTAGTTGCTCCGGACTGGCCTAGCCAGCACTGGTACCCACTTCTAAGGAATATGTCTCAACTCCCCCTTTGGTACTAGCCTCAAATACCTCATCTACTGTCTCAACAGAACAATCAAATTCTGCACACTCATCTCCAAACTCTGAACCTTGCAGCATGGCTGATCATTTAATTATTCAAACAACACCTCTCAGTAAATCTGTGATGCATGTCATTTTGGAAGCCAGAAGGCCTAGTACTAGAAAATCTTATGCTGATAAATGGAAGAGATTCTGTGCTTGGAACCAAGCACAAGGAACAGACACAGCAAAGCCCAATAGTCCTCAGATTTTACAATATTTGACTGAGATGCTTGACAAGGGCCTCTATCTTTTTCTTTAATAAAAATCCATGCCTCTGCCATCTCGGCTCATTACAACACAGAGCCTCCCCTCTTTTCTCATCCTCTGCTTAAACAGTATCTTAGAGGGGCCAAACATTTAAGGCCTCTCAGAAGATCACCAACTCCTGCATGGGACCTCAGTTTTGTGCTGGAAAAACTCACCCTGCCTCCTTTTGAACCGGCAGCTACTGCGGATATAAAATTTCTATCTTGGAAAACAGCTTTTCTCTTGGCAGTCACTTCAGCAAGAAGGGTTTCAGAACTACAGGCTCTCATGGCTGTGGAGCCTTTTATTATTTTTTACCCGGACAGGGTGTCTCTCAGGACCAATCCTTCTTTTATGCCTAAAGTGGTATCCAGTGTGGCTCTTAACCAGACAATTCACCTGCCAACTTGTTACCCAAATCCGCAGAATAAGGGGGAGCGTATTCTGCATTCATTGGACGTACACAGACAACTAAGATTCTACTTAAACAGGACCAAATCTCTAAGAAAGTCTGAGCAACTACTGGTAGCATTTGCTGCAGGGTCAGAGGGGAAGGCTGTATCAAAACAGACTATTTCTAAGTGGATAAGCCACTGCATTCATTTCTGCTACTTGCACCATGGTAAACCTGTGCCCAAAGGGATCAGGTCTCATTCCACCAGGGCTGCTTCTACCTCAACAGCTTTTCTCAGAGGGGTTCCAACCAAAGACATTCTAGAGGCTGCTACTTGGAGCTCTGTTCATACCTTCACAAAGTATTATCATTTGCCTCTCTTCTCCAAATCCAGGGCAGGCTTTGCCACTGCAGTTCTGCAGGGCCTTATAGCTGCTCCTAATGCTGTTTAGTTCCATCCTTAGCTTTGAGATTTTACCCAAATGTAATGACTGCAACAGTGAAACATGAAGAACATAGTACAGTTGTGCACACTTGCCATAAATGTAGATGTTCGAGTGTATTTACTGTTGCAGTCCGGGTTACCCACCCGCCCATCACCCTTTTTTATACATTTTCTTTCCTTCACTATGTACTAAAGCCTTTGTGGTGTATTTGCTGTTAGATGAAGGTAAAGTTTATGTTGCTAAAAGTACATTTACATATATTTTTGTTTATATATATATATATATATATATATATATATATATCTATATATGTATATATTTGCTCCCCATTTGGGGGGCACTTGACATCTGGGGCAAGAAACACTGAATAAAATGTTGTCGGCTGCATGTTTTTATACCCCTGATGACCTGACGTCATGGAAGAGGAGTCCGCAACCGAAGCAGGACCCAAGACTTTGTTATTCAGGCCGACTGAGGGCAATCTGCCCGCAGATTGCCCAAATGTAATGACTGCAACAGTGAATACACTCGAACATCTACATTTATGGTAAGTGTACACAACTGTACTTTACCTGTGATTCTTCTCTTCCAGCCCCCAAGAAACCTTTCAGATTTTAGAAGGTGCGAGATTATTGTAAATTTCTGTGTAAATGTCCTTTTCCTGACCCTTCTGTCATGTCTGTCTTTTCCAAAAAACATTCTAAGCTTTTGCCTTCAGCTAAACTACTTAGCCGAAGTAGTTAACTTCATTTGATCATCAACCTGTGGATTCCGGATCCGATATGGAACCGAGCCGGCAGCTTACCAAGGTAAAGATCCGAGCTCCAAGCTCCTCCCCCTTGCCCATACTACCCTGCAACCTCCTTCCAATCCTCAGATCTCATTTGCCGCAGCTTTGCCAGCAAGAGATTTCTGAGCTCCAGGAGGTTAGTTAGGTCTAATCTAGTTTTTTTCGGTGTGTGTGTGCCCCTTTCTATGTGAATCAGTACATAACTCTTCCCTTATTCTCCCTCAGGTGTTTGTGGTGTATAGTTTAAAATCTTTGTAGTTTAGAGAGTTGCTTAACTTTCAGTTGTGTAGGCCCCCTTAGCGAGTGTGTGTGTGTGTGTGTGTGTGTGTGTGTGTGTGTGTGTGTGTGTGTGTGTGTGTGTCTTCCCCCGGTCTTAGCTATTTAAGCAGGAATGTCTGAAAGTCAAAAAATGACTTTCTCTAAGTGCACAGAGTGTGGCCATAAGCTGTCCCCAGCTGATAGCCACACTCTGTGCATAGTCTGTTTGGGGGTCCCTCATGTATCAACCGGCTGCAAAATCTGTGCAGCCTTTAACCCCCCGGGCCCTGCGGGATCACAGGACCAAGCTAATTCTTGCGGGTCTCTTACCCGCAGAGTCAACTACTACTTCTGCTCCTTCATTTTCTTCTTCAGCCATGGCTGTGGCTGTTCAGCCTTCCGGCCCTCCTCCACTGTCCAGGACTCTCACTCCCACCTCTATACAGAGAGAGAGAGAGGGGCCAAGAAAGACAGACATAGAGAGAAAGAAAAAGAAAAAGACAGAGAGACCAAGAGAAGAGTCGCAAGAGGCAGGCTGACTCGGATCAGTTGCCCCCTCCTGCCAAGGTGTTAGTGTCTCCATAAAAAATTGCAAGGCCGTCTTCCCCTTAGCTCCATTCTCCACAATTTTCCCCAGAGCCGGAGGAGGAAGCTCAGCCTGCTTCGAGGTCGTCCTCCTGGCCGGTGTCGGTGGCATCCTCGAGGTCTACTAAGAGCCTCTCTGAAGCCGATATAGACTAGATGATGATGAGATTTCTACAAACTCATTGGCAGATGGGAGTGTTGCTGGCTCCCCCCCCCCCCAGCCAGAGCAGGACGTTCGGCCCCAATATTTGCCCCGATAGCTCCTTCACCGATCCATCCTCGGGTTTCGGAGTCTATGGATCCAAGGAGCCTCGGAGTCAGGAAGTCGGTGCTGATGGTACCTCCTACCTTGACGCTGGCTATGCCCTCGAGCCTATCAGATCCCTTGTTGGAAACAAGCTCTCGGAGTCGAGACCTGGGCATCAGATCCGAGGGGATGAGTGTGTCATCAGCCCCGTTGTGGTCATGGTATGCAGTCTCCTTGGGCCCATCTATGCCAGCCTTTTTCTCCGATCCCTTCATCGGATCTGAGGGGTGTGGCTGCCCACACCACCAGCTTTAGGGAAGCCAGTTCCCCCTTGGCGTTCGACGTTGTGGAGAGGGTTCTCTCTAGAGGATCGAGACCCCTCACTCTTTCCTCGGCGTCCGCCCCTGCTCCCTTGCAACTGAGTTTGTCTTCCATCATCCAGTCCTCCCAGGGACAGCCTGTATCTGGTACACCCCAGACAGTTCCCCTTGAGGAATATGAGACTGTTTGTGAGCCCTCCCCGGAGAGTCCCCCCCGAGGAGGTTCCTCACAAATGCCCATGCAAGAGGAGGCACATGGACTCCCATGAGTCCCTCAAGGAAGATACTGACTTGGAGGAAGGAGTAGGTTCCCCGAGATCACCCCTCGAAGACATCTCCTTTGGAGACATGGGGGGGTTGGTTCACCCAAAAACCTACCTCGGATGAGTCAGTATTTCTGGAGGCATTCGATACAGGTCCATCTACCTCTTGGGTGTCCCCCCAGTTGACCCTCTGGTGGACCTTATTACTAACAGAGTCTGGAAGGAACCGGACACTGTAGAGCCAATACCCAAATGACCTGATAAGGTATTGAGTCCTCCTGCAGACAAAGCCACTTGGAGTAAGGGTTCCCCAGTTGATGCCATGGTGGTGGTGGTGGCTACCAAAATAAAACTCGCCCAGGAAATTTCCTTGGTCCATCCCCCAGACAAGGAGTCCAGGGCGATGGATTGTCTTGGAAAGCGGACTTTTGCTTCAGCTACCTTTGATATAAGGGTGTAATCAGACTGCAGCATGACCTTGTGAAAGAGTACACTGAGTCCCCACCGGAGGCCATTTCGGCCGAGGATAAACTGACTTTCTAGGCTCGTATGGCCACTCTTAAATCTGTGTCAAATACATCCATGTGTTTACTCTCTCATGCTACCAAGGGAGCCGCTAGGGCAGCCAGATCCAGTGTTTCCATGAGGTGTCATGCCTAGCTCTGGCTTTGCGATTTTTCAGAACCTTTCAAGGCGTCCTTCGCTAACACCCCTTTTGACGGTTCGACCCTGTTCGGGAAGACCATCTGAGATACGCTTGTCCAGAGTGAGAAGGATGGGAAAACGCTGTCAGCCATCAGGATCCGCTTCTTTAACCCTCAAAGGTTCTCCAGGAACCAGCGAGGGCAAAAGAAGCTGTGGTTCTGGAAATCTCAGCAGTCCCGGAACACTCAGGACTCCTTCTCCCCCAAAGGCAGAGGGGGACAAGGTGGATGCTAGCCCAGAGGCAGAGGGGGACCGAAAAACTTCAGGTCACGGGAACCTTTTTCCGATTGACCTGCACCGCAGCCCTGAGGGGTTGCTTGACTGCTCCTCTCTGGAGGCAGTCGGGGGGGCGTTTCTTGAGGCACCTACCCCAATGGGAGTCCATCACTTCAGATGGCTGGGTGCTTCAGATAATATCCAGAGGTTATTCTATTCCCTTCATAAACGACCCACTTTGTACAAAACGCCTCCCAGACGTCCTACCCGCTCAAAGGGAGGCAGCAGCTTTGGAGATAAGAAAGCTGCTAGAAAAAAGAGCAATCCAGCCAGTGCCCTCAGACCAGTCTAGATTAGGCATTTATTCTAGATTCTTTTTGGTGCCAAAAAAGATGGGGGACTTGAGGCCGATTCTTGACCTATCCACGATGAACCTGTCCGTTGCTAAGAAAAAGTTCCGGATGGACACTCTACAATCCATCCTGCCCTTCTTGCAGGAGGAAGACTGGATGTGCTCGATAGACATCAAGGATGCGTACTACCATATTTGGATGGACAGGTGATCCAGGAGGTGCCTCCACTTTCGGCTAGGAGCCAGTCATTACCAGTTCAGGGTCCTACCCTTCAGTCTCACCACAGCCCCCAGGGTGTTTACCAAGGTCATGGCAGTTGTAGCGGCCCACTTGAGGCTTCAGGGCATTCAGGTCTTTCTGTACTTGGGCGACTGGCTTCTCACTGCCTCCACCAGACATCAACTTGTACTAGCCAAGGATTTCTTCCTTCAGTTATCTACCCGGCTGGGGAATCACGATAAATTTCAAGAAGTCTTCCCTCCAACCTGTTCAAATTCTAGATTTCATAGGAGCAAGAATAGATTCTCTTCAGGCCAGGATATTTTTGACTGCAGACAGACTTCACAGCCTGGCTCTGCATGTATTGGTGCTCCTTCAGTCCCCTGCACCACCAGCGGAGTTAGTCCTGAGAGCCCTAGGGTCCATGGCAGCAGCTATAAACCTCATTCCTTGTGCTCGTCTGCATATGAGAGTTTTACAGTGGACGTTACAAGTTCAGTGGTCTCTACTACATCAGTCTCTAGACTTTCCGATCCCTCTGAGCAGAGTGTGCAAGAAGTCTCTCACGTGGTGGCTCCAATCCCAGGTATTGTGAGAAGGATGCCCTTTTGTTGCACCTCCGCCCCAAGCCACAGTGACCATGGATGCCTCCCACTTAGGGTGGGGGGGCACTGCTCAGGCTGGACTGTCCAAGGCACATGGACTCAGAGCGAGACCGTTCTGCATATAAATGTTCTAGAGATCAGAGCAGTCCTTTTAACATTGCTGGCCCTTCATGCCTCTCTTCCTCTGGGAACTATTGCTATCCAGTCAGACAACATGTCAGTGGTCTGGTACATCAACAAACTGGGGAGAACCAGGTCTTATCCACATTGTCAAGAGGCCATGAGAGTATGGGAATGGGTGATCACCAACCGCTTTCTGATAGCAATGCACATTCCGGGTTGTTCCAACATCTTGGCAGACAAATTGAGCAGGAATATCCTTTTGCCTTACAAGTGGTCTCTGAACCCTTATGTAGCAGACCAGATCTTCCTCAAGTTTGGTCAGCCTTGCTGCGATCTCTTCGCGTCGCCATCCAACACGAAGTGCAGCAAGTTTTTTGCTCTAATTCCCCCGATGGGGGAAGCCCCCAGAGACGCTGTTGTCCATGCTTGGCCAGCTGGTCTTCTTTATGCATATCCCCCGCTTCCACTTATGACAAAAGTTTTACAGAAAGCTCTTCAGTTGGGGATCAGAATTATCCTCATAGCACCATTCCAGCCTCATCAAGTTTAGGTTCATAGATTAGTACTAACTGCCCTTGTGAGCTATTTTAAGCCTAGCCAATTTTCCCTTGTGAGACTCGAACCCTGCACGTTGTGTTTGTAAGGCAAACACCTTAACCATTAGGCCACCCTCCCAACCCCGGTTCCCTTGCCTGTGGTCTCATCTCCTAGCTCTGCCCAGGATCTTGGATCCCATTCCAGATCTTATTCATCATCCCTTGGGAATTGCTCCCCCGAAGCTGGACAGCCTCAAGCTCGCATCTTGGTTACTCTAGTTCCAGTAGTTGCTAGGACTCCCGGTATCTCTTCCCCAATTAAATCCATTCTGATAGCAGCACATAAGTCCTCTACCAGGAAAGTCTACAGTAGTAAGTGGAAACGTTTTTCCATTTGGGCTTCAGAGGGAAATCTGGATCCTTTTACCGCTCCAGTTCCAGCAGTGTTAGACTTTTTGTCTCATATTTTCCAACAAGGGGCTAGATCTTCCACTGTGAAAGTATAGCTTGTGGCTATTTCCCATTTTCATGTTGTGGAAAATTCAGGCTCCCTAGCTGCTGCCAGAATTTGCAAGACTTTTTTTGAAAGGTACTTTTTTTCTGAGGCCTCCTATTAAGAATCCTTCCCTGCCATGGGATATGACTTTGGTCACACCCCCATTCGAACCTGCATCATCAGTTGAATTAAAATTCTTATCATGGAAAACGGCCTTCCTGGTGGCTATTACTTCAGCCAGGAGAGTGTCGGAACTTCAAGCCCTGTGTATGAAACTGCCTTACCTAGTGTTTCACAATGATAGAGTATCTCTCAGGACTAACCTGTCCTTTCTACCTAAAATTGCTTCGGAGTCAAATATTAATCAGTTGATTAATTTGCCTGTATTCTTCCCTAATTTTCAAAATAAAGGGGAATATAAACTTCATTTGCTTGTTGAGCACAGGCAGTTATGTTTTTTATTTCCATAGGTCCAAACCTTTCCGTAAATCGGATCAGCTTTTTGTTTCCTTTGCTAGACCCTTTTTGGGAAAACCAGTTTCAAAAGTGACTATCGCTAAGTGGATTTCACTTTGTATTTTGCAAGCTTATAGAGAACTTGGATTACCGGCCCCAGAAGGGGTTCATGCTCACTCCATTCATTCTATGGCTTCTTCAGCTGCATTCTGGTCTAGAGTTTCCCTGGACGATATCTGTTCAGCTGCTACGTGGGCTTCTTTTCACACCTTCATTACTCATTATAAACTAGATTTGGTGTCTAGAGGAAGGGCTTCCTTTGGCTCTGCAGTGCTCCAGAATATCCTTCCTTAAGGGCATACCAAGATTCGGGTAGCTGGGGACTGTCCCACAGGTTGATGATCAAATAAAGTTAACTACTTCAGATAAAGAAATTATGTACTCAACATAACGTTCCATCTGAGTAGTTAGACTTCATTTGTCATCAACCTTCCCTCCCTCCCTCCTTCCCCCTGATCTTGATGGTTATTTGTCTGTTTGGGCTCGATGTCTTGAATGTGGCGAGCCTGATGTAAGAGTTCGGGTCAGGTCCTTTTTGGCTTAGGTCGTTGGGTGTCACATTGTTAGGTGACAAACTCGATCTGAGGATTGGAAGGAGGTTGCAGGGTAGTATGGGTAAGGGGGAGGAGCTTGGAGCTCAGATCTTTAGCTTGGTAAGCTGCCGGCTTGGATCCGTACTGGATCCGGAACCCACAGGTTGCTGACAAATGAAGTCTAACTACTCAGATGGAATGTTATGTTGAGCACATAACTTCTTTTTTTTCAGACAAAGACAGTAGAGTCGTGAAACATCTAGGAAAAAACATTTGTACCATTTCCACCCTGGCTTTTCTGGCTAGCAATTACCAGACTCATATGACTAAGGTATGTTTTAGCCCTTCTTTGTCAAGATTCTCAGGTAATTTCTTACCTTCCTGATGCTGAAGGGAAGGCCTCATCCCTTTTTACTTGTTGGGCTTTACCCCTCAAGTGGCTTACCACTCTGTTAAGTGTAGTTATGATGCAGCTGATGCTTCTTCTAGGACTGCTACATTTGTTTCTGTCCTGAGGTGCTACTCTTGGCTTTATCTTCAACCCTGACCTGATGACATTAAAGCTAAGTTGTTCAATGCTCCTTTTGATAAAAAACGTTTTGGCTCTGCTGCTGCTGAACCTTTAAGTCCCACCAGAACAAAGGCAAGGCCTTGCAGGGAATGAAGCATACATTTGTTTCTCCCATCTCTAAGTTCCAGAGAAATTATCCTTCCAAAACTGCTTTTCAGGACAGGCTAGATTCCATGTGACAGTCTGCTTCCTCTTTCCCTTGGCTAATCCCATGTTTCTTCATCTTTCCCTGTCCCTTCCCAATTGGTTAAGGGTCACTCAAGACTCTTCAGTTTTGTCCATTATCCGCTAGGGTTATTTCATGGCCTAGAAATCCCTTCCACCTGATGTTCATTGTGCATACAGCTGCAGTCATAACAGATGGGTTCTCCTGCCATCAGGCGGGTCCTCGGTCGGCCAAATTCCAAAGTCTAGGTCTGGCGTCGGTTGTCGTCGCTTCTTCCCTGACGTCAGTGCGACAGGGGTATAAAAGAACCAGCCGATGCCATTTTCTTCAGTCTTTCTTGCCACGCGGTGCTCGAAGCAGAAGCAGTTCGCAAGTGCTGGTCGGCCAGCTCCTGAGATTACGAAAAATTTGGAAACCGAAGTCTTCTTAAAAGCTAAGTACCCCATTGGGGAAACTTTTCTTGCCTCAGACCGATGTCAGACAAAGTTAATAATTGTATTTCTTGTGGGAAGCAAATACCGCATAAGGATTTCCATTCCCTCTGTATACCTTGTTTAGGCCCAGACCACGACGTCTCGGTCTGTCACTTTTGTGCTACATTCAACAAACGCACTATTAAGCGTCGGGCGGAGTTCGCCTAGTATTTTTTTGGGAAAGCATTTAACTATACCATGTCATCGGATACTCCGACTCCGGTTTTGTCTAAAAAAACGCAAAGACAAGAACCGACACTCGAGGTCCGCGGCCTCTACCGACACCACGCCAAAGCCGACTACACGTGGTCCGGTTCTCAGTGAGGTGCCTACACAGCCCCTGGTTACCGATGACACATCTTTGGCGGTGTCTCCTGTACCTGAGGTCGCAGGCTTCTCGGCCCACACCCCGACTACAGATACCGAAGCCACTCTTGGCACTGAAACACAGAATGTGGACAGGTCCACCTCCACTCAAGGTGTCTTCAGACCTTCCTCTTCTTTCTCCATCAAGGCTTTCACCAAGTCTAAAGCAACCATGCACCCTAAGAGACCAGCTACACAGGGCCCATCTCCAGGCCCCATGCCTAAGAAACAGATGCTTAAAATGGCTGAGGATTTAATTACTCTAATCAGAGGATATCCTTCAAGGATGCATCTGCAGTCATCACATATGGGTTGTCCTGCCTCAGGCAGCCCTTCGGTCGGCCGGATTCCAAAGTCTGGGACTGGCCTTGGCTGATGTCGCACTTTCCCCGACGTCAGAGCGTCTGGGGTATAAAAGCATCAGCCGACGCCATTTTCCTCAGTCTTTCTTGCCGCATGGTGCCCGAAGGAAGGCAGAGGCCTTGAAGCAAATTACCAAATTAATACAAATGAAAGCCATAGAAAAGGTACCTCTTTCAAAACAAGGCCAAGGATTTTACTCCAGATTATTCCTTGTTCCAAGAAAAGAAAATCAATGGAGGCCTATTCTTGACTTGTCTGCACTGAATACTTACCTCATTGTGCCAAAATTCAAAATGCTGACTCTACAGCAACTTCTTCCCATGCTGGGCAAGGAGTCTTGGCTGGTGACTCTAGATCTCAAGGAGGCATACCTGCATGTTCCTATTCGGCAAAGTTGCAGAAGACACCTCAGATTTCTTGCAGGATCAGAGCATTATCAATTCTCAGCATTGCCCTTTGGCTTATCTACTGTGCCCAGAGTATTCACGAAATGCCTGGCTTCAGTAATTGCACACTGCAGACTTCAGGGGATTCAAATCTACCCATATCTGGACGACTGCCTTATACAAGCGGACAACAAGAAAATTTTGCTAAAGGACTTGGACTATGTCATCCACCTACTACAGGCCTTGGGATACACAGTCAACATCCAAAAATCAAGACTTGTTCCATCCCAAAGAATAACCTTTTTGGGTGCGGATCTAGACACAACCACCCAAATGGCCTTTCTCACAGAAGAAAAACAAAAACAACTTCCAGATTACTTCAAGAATCTGACAAGACAAACTCAGCTGACTGCAAGGAAAATCCTGCAGGCCCTGGGTTACATGACATCCTGCATACTTCTGATTCCACAAGCCAGGCTGCATATGAGAAAATTGCAATGGTACCTAAGGAGTGTATGGACTCAGCACAGCCACAGCTTAGAAACTTTGATCCCACTCATTCCTTGCCTTCAAAAGGAATTCTTGTGGTGGGCTCACGCCTGCCAGTCGAACAGAGGGCTGCCTTTCAGCAAACCAAGAACAAACCAAACCATCACCACGGACGCTTCAGACCGAGGTTGGGGAGCACACATGGAGGACAAATGTATCCAAGGGCTATGGTCTCAAAGAGAGCTGCGCATGCACATAAACCAAAAGGAAATGCTGGCAGTGATACACGCAATCGAGGCCTTCAAACCTTTCCTTCTTCCAGGCCACCTGCTCATAAGGACAGACAACACCACAGTTATGTGGTACATAAACAAGCAAGGAGGTACGCATTCCTACCCTCTATGCAGACTGGTCATGAATCTATGGGAACTTTGCTTGAAGCTCAATATACAACTGCAGTCCCAGTTCGTGCCAGGGAAAGACAATACACCGGCAGACAGCTTAAACAGAACAACCATGGATGCACACGAATGGATGTTGCACCCAGACATCTTCTTACTCATAACACAATCATGGGGCAGGCCGGAGATAGATCTGTTCGCTTCACCCCACAATCATCAACTGAAGACATTCTGCTCAAGGACATACCACCCACAAGCATGGAAAGTGGACTCTCTCTCTTTCAGCTGGAAAGCTCTAAAAGTCTATGCTTTCCCACCACTTCCATTAATGTCGAAGGTTTTACTGAAGATCAGGGCGGAGCAGCCAAGAGTGATTCTGATAGCTCCAGACTGGCCAAGGCAGCACTGGTACCCACTGTTAAAGAGCATGTCACAGACAAAACCGTGGCCTCTCCCACTATGGCCACTTCTTCTGACGCAGAACAATTTCAGGACTCTGCATCCCAACTTGAAAACCTTGCAGCTAACTGCCTGGAGAATACCATGACTCCTCCTCAGAATAGCTTATCCCAGAGAGTGAAGGACATCATTATGGAAGCTCGCCGGCCTTCCACAAGGAAGGCATATTCAGCAAAATGGAAAAGATTTCTCACTTGGAACACAGCAAAAGGCCTAGATGTGACAGTGATGAGCATGGCACATATACTGGAATACTTGGCAGAATTGTTCCACAATGGCCTGTCTTATTCTTCCATTAAGATACATGCCTCAGCAATTTCAGCAGAATACAATGTTAATCCACTTGTCTTCTCGCATCCTCTCTTAAGACAGTTTCTGAGAGGAATCAAAAACATCAATCCTTCAAGGAAACCACCTTTACCTACTTGTGACCTTAACTTTGTGCTGGAAAAACTAACACTTCCTCCCTTTGAACCAGCAGCATCGGCGGAGATACAGTTTCTGTCCTGGAAAACTGCATTCCTTCTGGCCATAACTTCAGCAAGAAGAGTATCTGAGTTACAAGCTTTAATGGCAGTGCAGCCATTTCTTATTTTCCATCAAGACAGAGTTTCATTGAGAACCAATTCTACTTTTATGCCAAAGGTGGTATCCAGGGTATCCTTGAACCAGGCAATTCACTTGCCTACATTCTTCCCAAATCCACAAAACAGAGGGGAGAAACTTCTACACACTCTGGACATACACAGACAATTGCGCTACTATTTGGACAGAACTAAAAGTTACAGAAAGACTGACCAATTGTTTGTAGCATATGCTGCTGGGACACAAGGAAAAGCAATTTCAAAACAGACAATTTCAAAATGGATAGGAAATTGCATTCGTTTTTGTTACTCCTTTCATGGAAAGACTGTTTCTGCAAACATTAGGCCTCATTCCACGGGAGCCACAGCCACCACCACAGCCTTCCTAAGAGGGGTGGCTACCAAGGACATTTTAGAAGCTGCTACATGGAGCTCCGTGCATACATTTGCCAAGCATTACAATTTACCTTTATATTCCAGATCCAGAGCAGGTTTTGCTACTGCAGTCCTGCAGGGTATCTTAACAACACCATCCTTCTCTTAGTACCTACACCCCCAGATTGGCTATGGTATTCTACCCATATGTGATGACTGCAGATGCATCCTTGAAGGACATAGTACAGTTTTGTACCTACCATAAATGTAGATGTCTGATAGGTATGCATCTGCAGTCAGGTTTACCCTCCCTACTTCCCCTCTATGGTATTCCTAGGGTGCTTACCCCTCTATTAGCTAGCTGGGGGAATCTATTATGGTGTATTTGTTTGTATATATATGTATATATATATTTTTGCATATGTTTGGAATTTTATTGCATTCCTTCAAATTTAGCCTTCCTAGAGGGCACCTGGCATCTGGGGCAAGAAAAACTGAGGAAAATGGCGTCGGCTGATGCTTTTATACCCCAGACGCTCTGACATCAGGGAAAGTGCCAGACCCAGACTTTGGAATCCGGCCGACTGAAGGGCTGCCTGAGGCAGGACAACCCATATGTGATGACTGCAGATGCATACCTATCGAACATCTACATTTATGGTAGGTACAAAACTGTACTTTCTCAGCCACCTCCGGACAAAAGGCCCAGAGTGGAGGAAGATTCCCCCTCCTCTGATCAGGGCTCCATTATTTCAGAACACTCTGATGATCAGGAACAGTCTTACTCCCCTTTTGAAGACTCTGATGCAGAGGAGTCTATTCCTTCTGTATCCCCCCCTGAGGATTACTCATTTGGGGAAACTTTGCATACCTTAAGGGAACACTTTCACTGGGAAGGCCAAGATTATTTAGATTCCAAGAAAAGGCTCAGGGAATTTCTTTTGTTACCCCAGCACAGGCCTCTGGCTATACCTCCTGTCTTGGACATCCTAGATGATGTTTACTCGGAGGCCTGCCTTAACCCGGACTCTCTACCTCCAGCTCCAGTTAAGCCTGACAGGTACTACAGGGTTCCTGACTCGCACCAATTTCTTTACAAAAGCCATGCTGCTGTCCTAGAAACCATCTCACAGGGGCCCAAGGGAGTTAAGGCTTCCATTGCCAAAAATCCATTGCCTTCCGAGAGATTCCAGATCCTTAGAAAGGTGGGGAAAAAAGGTATATACCTCGGCTACCTTAACCATGAGGGCCTTAAACTGTCAGTTTCATATGCTAAAATACCAACAGTTTCTGTTATCTCAATTGAAAAGTAAAATGTCACAACCTGAACAACCAGACTTGAAGGAGTTGCAGGATTTGATGCATAGTGCAGAACAAGTGGGTAAACATACCTTACAATGTGGTTTTGATGCTCTAGAGGCCTCATGTAGAGCTGCTGTTACAGGCTCAGTCATACATAGGCATGCCTGGCTCAAGGAACAAGCCTTGCCTGATCATGTCAAAGCTAAATTACTAGACACCCCTCTTCAAAAGGATGTACTATTTGGGGCAAATGCTGAGGAAGTATTACGGAAAATGGAGGAAAAAGCTAAATCAATGCAAACTGTGAAAGAATTTCTGCAGGTTCAACCCCCACGTTTTAGTAGAAATTGGCCTTTCAAAAACTGGTCCTTTCCTGCCACAGACAGACCCCAAAGAGGCAGATACAGGCGCCCGAGGGGCAGAGGACAATCACAAGGATTGTACAGAGGCAGACAATGGCAAGCTCCTACACAAAGAGGTGGTGAGGACAACTCACAATCTTTCAGAAAGCAAACCCAATGACTTCCCCCTTTGCAGGCCAACCAGGTCTCAAATGGCAGCCCCCTTAGGAGGAAAGCTGGCACTATTCTCAAAAAATTGGCATGTTGTCACAAAGGACAAATGGATCCTGGACATTATAAACAGAGGCTACAAATTCCTTTTTCATACCCTTCCAAAAATGAGAGGCATGCCAAAACTGCCACACAATCAAAGGGCAGAGGCACAAAAGCAAATTTCAGATCTTATAAACATGAAAGCTATTCAAGAGGTACCTACACACGAACAAGGTCAAGGTTTTTATTCCAGGCTATTTCTGGTGCCAAGGAAGGGAAAAGATTGGAGACCTATTTTGGATCTTTCCATCCTAAACACATTCCTACTCGTACCAAAATTCAAGATGCTCACTCTACAGCAACTTCTTCCCATGCTGGGCAAGGAGTCTTGGCTGGTAACATTGGACCTCAAGGAGACATACCTGCATGTCCCAATCAGACAGAATTGCAGAAGATACCTCAGATTTCTTGCAGGTTCAACCCATTATCAATTCTCTGCATTGCCCTTTGGCTTATCTACTGTGCCCAGAGTATTCACGAAATGCCTGGCATCAGTAACTGCCTACTGCAGACTTCAAGGGATACAGATATATCCTTATTTGGACGACTGCCTGATCCAAGCGGACAGCAAGCACATTTTTCTGAAACATCTGGCTTATGTAATAATGTTATTAAACTCTCTGGGATACACAGTCAACAAAGAGAAATCAAGGCTAATACCCTCTCAGAATATAACTTTCCTGGGTGCCAATTTGGACACAAACACCCAGATGGCCTACCTCACGCCAGAGAAGCAGGGGCAACTAATTCAATATTTCAGAACACTGGCAAATTGCACCAGGCTGACTGCAAGGAAAATCCTGCAGGCTCTGGGATTCATGGCATCTTGCATCTTACTAATCCCATGTGCAAAGCTGCATATGAGAAAACTACAATGGTACCTAAAAAACATATGGTCTCAACACAGCCACAGTTTGGAAACAATAATACCACTAATTCCATGTCTGCAAAAGGAATTTCAGTGGTGGGCTCAAGCATGTCAAACAAACACAGGTCTTCCATTCAGCAAGCCTCAAGCAAATCAAGTCATCACAACAGATGCCTCGGACTACGCCTGGCGGGCGCACATGACAGACCGGTGCATTCAGGGCAAATGGTCCCAAAAAGAAAAGCACCTTCACATCAATCAAAAAGAAATGCTAGTAGTAATAAATGCTATTATAGCTTTCAAGGACCTTCTACAACCAGGTCAACTATTGATAAGAACGGACAACACCACAGTTATGTGGTACATAAACAAGCAGGGAGGAGCACATTCTTATCCCCTATGCAGACTGGCCATGTCACTTTAGAACATGGCCATGGACTTACAAATGGAACTACAAGCACAGTACTTGCCAGGCAAGGAAAACACGCTGGCAGACAACCTAAGCAGGAATATGACAGATTCACATGAATGGAAGTTGCATCCAAATGTTTTTACAGAAATAATCCAAGAATGGGGAAGGCCAGACATAGATCTCTTTGCCTCCCACAAAAATCATCAATTGACAAAATTCTGCTCGAGGATCTTCCATCCAAAGGCCTGGAGAGTGGACGCTCTCTCTTTCAGTTGGACATCAATGACAGTTTATGCCTTCCCGCCTCTTCCTCTGCTGCCCAAAGTCCTATTGAAGACCAGAACAGACAGACCAAAGATGATCCTCATTGCTCCAGACTGGCCAAGGCAACACTGGTACCCACTCCTGAGGAGCCTGACGCATTCCCCTCCATGGACCCTGCCTCTAATGCCACTTCTTCTGACTCAGCACAGCTTCAAAACTCTTCACAGTCAGCTAAAAACACTCTATCTAATTGCATGGAAGATTTCTTAGCATCACAGCAGGCCCTACTCTCCAAGGAGGTGCAGGATGTCATTTTGGAGGCCAGAAGGCCATCAACTAGAAAAGCTTACTCCGCAAAATGGAAATGTTTTTGTGTCTGGAATGAGAAAAAGGGCCAGAACCCTGGAAAACTGAATTTACCTCAAATACTACAATATTTGGCTGAACTGCTAAGCAGTGGACTTTCATTCTCCTCCATCAAAATCCATGCCTCAGCCATTTCTGCAGAATATAACACTGATCCTCCTTTATTCTCTCACCCTCTTTTAAGACAGTTCCTCAGAGGGGCTAAGAATTTAAGACCTCCAAGGAAACAACCAATACCTGCTTGGGATCTTAATTTAATTCTGGAAAAACTGACTTTGCCTCCTTTTGAGCCAGCTGCCTCATCAGATTTGCAATATTTGTCCTGGAAAACAGCTTTCCTTCTGGCTATCACTTCAGCTCGTAGAGTTTCAGAACTACAGGCTCTCATGGCTGTCCAGCCTTTTATCATCTTCCATCAGGACAGAGTTTCCTTATGAACCAACCCGTCCTTTATGCCTAAAGTGGTATCCAGGGTAGCTTTAAATCAGGTCATACATTTACCTACTTTTTATCCCAATCCTCAAAACAAAGGGGAGATTACTACATTCCTTGGACATCCACAGGCAACTGCGTTATTATTTGGACAGAACAAAACCTTTCAGAAAATCAGAACAGCTCTTTGTGGCCTATGCGGTAGGAGCTCAAGGAAAGCCAATTTCCAAACAGACAATCTCAAAATGGATAGCCCACTGCATACGCTTTTGCTATTCCTTTCATGGCAAAACTGTACCTACAGGCATTAGAACTCATTCCACCAGGGCCACAGCCACCTCTGCAGCTTTCCTCAGAGGAGTTCCTACCAAGGATATTTTGGAAGCAGCCAGTTGGAGTTCTGTGCATACCTTATCCAAACACTACAACCTACCATTATACTCCAAATCTAGAGCAGGCTTTGCCACTGCAGTCTTGCAGGGCATTTTGGCTCCTCCTAGTTCCACCTAGTGCCTACCACCCCTTTCTTAGCTTTGGGATTCTACCCATCTGTTATGACTGCAGCTGTATGCACGATGAACATAGTACAGTTTTGTACCTACCATAAATGTAGATGTTCGAGTGCTAATACAGCTGCAGTCCAGGTTTCCCTCCCTCCTTCCCCTCTAGGGGTATTCTTTTATGGTGTATTTGCTTGCAACTACTGTTTTTTGATTATATTGCATTGCATTACTACATAATTTTATGTATTGCCTTCCTTCTGGGGGCACCTGACATCTGGGGCAAGAAAAACTGAAGAAAATGGCATCGGCTGGTTCTTTTATACCCCTGTCGCACTGACGTCAGGGAAGAAGCGACAACAACTGACACCGGACCTAGACTTTGGAATTCGGCCGACCGAGGACCCGCCTGACAACAGGAGAACCCATCTGTTATGACTGCAGCTGTATTAGCACTCGAACATCTACATTTATGATAGGTACAAAACTGTACTTTCTGGGTATCCCATAATAGCAGCTTCCTTTATTTCCAGAGGCTCTTTTGGCCCCAGGGCACCATTCAGGTTGTGCCTCTGTCCAGAAAGATAAGGGATTTCATTTCAGGTTATTCTTGGACCAATAACCATACTAAAAACATCCAGCACCTGTTATAAATCATTAAGATGTACAAATGGAAATATAATATGTTAAAACCAACAAAATATATACAAACAAATAATATGCATGAAAATTATTCTCAATAGCCTAACTACACATTATAACAGTGAAGTTTTAAAATACTTGATATGGATAAATTTTCATTTAGACCAGGGGGTATAAGAGCATTTAACTTGATTTGCCACTTGGCAGCATCATCAAATAGTAAACTGGGGAAGTTGGAAGAACTAAATATAGATCTTTCCTTACCCAATGATGGTCTCCATATTGTGGAAAACTTTTCAAGTGATGTTAAACTTTATAACTTTACTTCTGAGTTGTTTCAACAAGACTGAGTAAATTTACTGAGTAAAAGCCAAATGTTTGTGCCTGCTGTTGGGGTGAATTTAAGCAAATTGATTTTAGAGTTGTATGTTTTAGTATACTTATTGGTCCATTTGGATCACATGATTAACATGAGGGGGTTATTTAAATGGTTTTGACTTTATTCTGATGAAGTCTGTGTTATAAGCTGGATGAAAGTACACAATCTTCAATAAATATTTGCTTGGTGGCTGTGGTAGGCATGGTTGTAACTGCCGTCAGTTTATTTTTTTTTTTCACATAATTTTTATTCAGTTTTCATAAATACAAATTCATCAAAATGTTAAACAATATAAACAAATCTTAACTATATACAATGTCCATAATAGAAGTAACTTTGTCAATACATTCACATTATCTAGCAATTTTTTAAGTTTTAACCAAGCTAGTTTTTTTATGTGTCTGTCTTGTAGTTCTTAAAGTCATAGTCATTTATTCTCTATTTCAAACTATTTTGGCCAGTGATATAAATTCCACAAAAGGTGTAACATTCTTACTTTTCCAGTTTTAGGTAATGTTTTTTCTTGCTATTGCAAGGAGGGACCAGAGGAGGTGCACTTGTGTACTTGGAACATACACTGGGATCGCAGCATTAAATAATAACGAGTCAGTGACTTCACATTTATCCAACCACAACACTTTGATAAAGAATTTGAATTCTGACCAAAAGGGAATTACAGTATTACAGTTTATAAATACATGTACCCAGCCTGAATATTCTGCTTCTTCACATCTCCAACATAATGATGTCTCATTACCTGATATTAATGCTATTTTTGGTGTGTGAAAAAACTTCTGTGAATAAATTTCCATGTGTAAATTTTCCAAAAGGGAGATGATGTAGTTTTACTGACTTGATTTAAGTATTACTGATTTATCTTTTTCTGAAAAGCTAGATTTATTATTTTTTTCTGCATAGCTCCACAGGGACTCATATGAAGCTGGTAAATCCATTTGCAATGTCCTGTATAACCTTGACACAGATAGTCTATAATTTCTGCATAGTGTATTATTTCACAAAAAAGTGTTAAAAAAGTGGTCCAGGTGTGGATTTCACTATCTAATTTATTTTAAACTCATTAAGTATATGTTCTCTAAAAGTGTGTATGTTTAGCCAGTTTTGATTTATGTTGTATCTTGCTATGAGAGAGGTTGCATCCTGTGTCTAATTGTGATCAAGAATCTGATGCCAGAAAACTAGTCCATTTCCTTTCATTTCTTCTATTTTTTTCATGTTATAAGAGTCCAAGTATTTATTTGTTAAAGCTGTGGGAAACATAATAAATAAAAGATTTCTCATCTTAAACTCTTTGAACATTAGCTGTTTGAAATTGTTTACTATGTAATTAACAAATGGAGGGAAATGTTTTTTGTTACTTGTATTAAAACAAATGTTTTTTTATGACAAGGTAAACTTTTTCCACTTCAGAAAACATATTGTTTAATGTTTGTTCACACTTGTCTAGTAATATTGCTTTATGTAGATTTTTCCAGTTGGAAGTATATTTGCTGTTTAGTCAATGACATACTGTTAAAGATAATTGATTCAGTATATAGTTCTAGATGTGGAAATGAGATTCCACCCTCTTCCCAACTTCTGTAATGGCATGAATGACTAATCCTTGTTTTTTTTTGGAAACCATAAAAACTTTATTAATATAGAGTTAAATTGTTTCATTAGTTTTTTGGAAGGGGGTGCTAGGATGGCTTGAAAAACATACAGAATTTTGGGTAGTATGATCATTTTAAGTAATGACAGCCTTTCCTCCATGGTGAATGACATTTCATTCCATTTGTTTAAGTAATCTTTAACAGTGTCTATTAACATTATGAAATGTGTTTGCCTAGTATCTTTCCAGTCTGCTTTAATGGTTATGCCTAGATATTTAATCATATTGTTAGCCCAATTAAAGTCTCTATATCTGTCCAGAATGGGGTTTATTTTTTTGTTTAACAAAATAGTTTGTTTTATTTTGATTAAAACTTGGGCCAGATATCATTTCAAAGTTTTGAAGAGATTCTATAAGATGTTCAATTGAGGTAACTATGTTCCCAATTGTTAATAAGATATCATCAGTGAAAAGCTGGATTTTGGAATTATACTTTGCACTGACATATAAGCTGCTTATTTTATTATTAGTTCTTATGTAATTAGCTAATGGCTCCACTGATAGAGCAAATAATAAGGGTGAAAGAGGATACCCTTGCTTGGTGCCTTTCATTATTTTAAGTGGTCCTGAAGAGAAAGCTCAAATTTTAATGTATGATATAGAAGTAGTGCATAATTTCTTCAGCAATTTTAAAAAATCTGAGGAAAAGTTATATATTTCTAGAACTTTAAATAAATAGGGCTAATTTAAAGAATCAAATGTTTTGTCCAAGCCTAGGCTAATAATTTTTAATTCTCTATTTTTTTTGTTTGCAAAGTCCATTAATGTTAATTGTCTGATTAAATTGTCTTGGACCTTCCTGTGTGAGCTAAACCCTGTTTGATCATCTTTTATTATTTTTGGTAAAAATTGATTTAATCTATCTGCTAGAATAGATGTAAAAATCTTGTAGTCCACATTCAGAAGAAGGATATAGGATGATACGATGTTATAAAATTAGGGCCCTTGTCATGTTTCAAAATGGGTGAAATCATAGCATATTTCCAGGAAGGGAAAATGCCATCATTATTTCTGAATTCTTCAAAAGCATCTATTAGAATTTCTAAGGTCTCATCTGGAAGTATCTTATATATTTCCCCTATTAATCCATCAAGGCCAGGGGCCTTATTAATGTTTTGTATTTTTTCCTTAAGCTCCATTAATGATATAGACTTAAGGAGTCTAGAGTTTTGTTCTTTTGTTAATCTTTTATCAATATTGTCTTTCAAAAACTTGTCTCTCATACTATTATCAGTATTATGTAGGTTGGTGCTATTTAGTGTTTCATGATGTGTTCTAAAGGCCTCTAGTATGTCTTTTAAATCTGTTACATGTCTAGGTTTCTTCTTGAAATTGGCTTTAATTTCCTTAATATGATTAGCTTTTGTCAGGCCTTTAGATTTAAGTGCAAGTCTATGCATATTCTTTGGATTAATAGTATAGGTTTGTAGCTTTATTTTTTCTAAGTTTATTGCTACTTTGTGATTTTAAAATGTCTGTGTATGTCCTATTCAGTTGCTCTGTTTCAGAAAGTTTTGCAGCATCTTTTTTGTCCAAGTTCTTTTTTAATGTGGCAATTTTTGACTGTATGTGTAATAGCTCCTTATCCCATTCTTTCTTTTTGTTTAAGTACCAACTTTTGATTTTACCATATAAGTATGATTTAAGTGTATCCCAAAGAATTCTAGAGGTCTCATTGTTATTAAACTCTAGAAAGATTTTTATTTCGTTTAACAACCATTATCTGAAATCTTTTAATTTGGTAATATATGCAGGTAATCTTTGCCAGTACATCAGGTCTCTGGGTGTTATGTGGATTTTGAAGAAAATAGCGTTGTGGTCGGACAATGGGCATGTATTGATATTGACTTCCTGTATCAGATAATCAATTATAAGTAACAAATATCTTATCAATAGTTGTTTGGGTGCCATACCTGTAAGAGTAATGTGTATATTGTATGGATTCTGAATCTCTTATGCTATAAATATCCCTCAAATTTGAAGAGGTAATAAAGTTATTTAATTTTTTTTGCTGCAGCTGACATTTTAAAGTTACCATTCTTAGTAATGTCATTCTTGGAAAGAATGCAATTGAAATTTCCTGCATAGGTTCATAGGTAGGTACTAGGCTATTGCCCGAAGGCCTACGTAAGCCTAGCCAATAAGTTTAAACACATTAACCAAAATAATCCACAACTATCCAGGCTGTGAAACAATTCCAAAAATAAAGATGATGAAGCCAGCCAGAAGGCTAAAACACAGTTTTAATCTAAAAATCTTGAAAGTAACAAATCCACTTGGTTAAGTGCTTTCGTCTACATTAAGACATCCTCAGAACCAAGACAAATAGTGAAGTAAAAACTTTTAAGTACAATACAAAGACACACCCATTTGAAACCTTCAATAGAACCAATCAACCAATTAAACATAGCAAACAGAAATAAAGCAACAGTAACTAGATGATGTTCATCGTGTGACACTGCTGCAGTCATTACACTTGGGTTATCTTGCCGTCAGGCGGTTCCCCAGTCGGCCTGAGTTCCAAAGTCTTGGTCCGGTGTCGGTTGCTGTCACTTCTTCCCTGACGTCAGTACGCCAGGGGGATATAAAATGCAGCTGATGCCATTTTCTTCTGTCTTTATTGCCGCACGGTGCCCGAAGCAGAAGCAGTTCACCAGTGCCGGTCGTCCAACTCCTGAGAT
Source organism: Protopterus annectens (assembly GCF_019279795.1). Lineage (NCBI taxonomy): Eukaryota > Metazoa > Chordata > Ceratodontiformes > Protopteridae > Protopterus > Protopterus annectens. Next base: position 1,436,334,991 of record NC_056732.1, read on the forward strand.
TTTCAATCCGAATCCAGAACCAGAGTCTTCTAAAAAGCTAAGTACTCCGTTGGGAAAACTTTTTCTTGCCTCAGACCGATGTCAGTAAAAGTTAATAATTGTATTGCTTGTGGGAAACAAATACCTCATAAGGATTTCCACTCCTACTATATCCCATGCCTAGGCCCAGACCACAACGTCACTAGTTGTCGGTTTTGTGCTAGGTTTAACAAGCGCACTATTAAACGTCGGTTTGATTTTGCCCGACATTATTTTGGCAGAAAATTTAATTACAACATGCCGTTGGAACTTACAATGACCAGAATTCATAAAAAGCACAAGGACAGGCATCCGAGGCCCAAGACTGACAACAAGGCCTCTTCCAGGCCGGTCGCCGGTTCTCCGGTTTTCAGTGAGGCACCTACGCAGCCCCTGACGACCGCTTCAATAGAACCACAGGCCACCTCTGACTCCCATGTGGAGCTGGCTGGGCCTTCAGATGCTGTTGGTATTCAGGTTACCAAACTTAATCCTACAGAGGGAACCGAAGTAGCTGAACAATCCACAGCTTCAGAGGGTGTTTTCAGACCTACCCAGTTAACCATTAAACCCTCTGATAAGTCTAAGCCTTCCTTAAAAGCAAAGAAACAGTCACAGCAATCTCCAGGGCAGGCTTCCATGCCTAAGAAACAAATGCTAAAAATGGCCGAAGACCTAATCACCCTGATCAGAGGGTCCCAACCCCCTCCAGATAAAAGGCCCAGACAAGATGCAGACTATGAATCTTCAGACCAGGTGTCCATTTCCTCTGACTCATCCTCAGACCTAGGGTATTCCTTACCCCCTTATGCGAATTCTGATGCTGAGGAATCAATTCCATCAGCCTCTCTGCCTGAGGACTACTCCTTTGGGGAGACCTTACATACCATGAGGGAGCATTTCCACTGGGAAGGCCAGGATTACTCAGAATCCAAGAAAAGGCTCAGAGACTTCCTTTTATTGCCTCAACACAGACCACTTGCTATTCCACCAGTGTTAGATATTGTGGATGATGTATACACTGAATCCAGCTTAAACCCTGACTCCTTACCACCAGCCCCAGTTAAGCCAGATAGATATTACAGAGTCCCTGACTTTCACAAATTTCTATACAAAAGCCCTGTTGCTGACCCTGAAACTATTTCTCAGGGACCCAAAGGGATTAAGGCCTCATCAGCTAAAAACCCAGTCCCCTCTGACAGAGATTCCAGAGCATTAGACAGATGGGGCAAGAAAGTTTATACATCTGCAACTTTAGCCATGAGAGCCTTGAATTGCCAGTTTCACATGCTAAAATATCAGCAATTTTTAATGTCTCAGTTGAAACAAAAGATGCTTCCAGATTCAGATCCTCCTAATTTGAAAGAAATGCAGGATTTATTGCGTGCAGATGAACAAGTGGGAAAACATACTTTGCAATGTGGTTTTAATTCCTTAGAGGCATCCTGTAGAGCAGCAGTTACAGGCTCTGTCATTAGAAGGCATGCTTGGTTAAAAGAACATACTCTACCAGATCATGTTAAGGCCAAATTACTGGATGCACCTTTGCAGCGGGATGTGCTGTTTGGAGTTAAGGCAGAGGAGGTATTAAAAAAGATGGAAGATAAGGCAAAATCTATGCAAACGGTCAAAGATTTCTTACAAGTTCAACCTCCTCGTTTTAGCAGAAATTGGCCAACATAAAATTGGTCCTTTCCAGTCACAGACAGACCTCAAAGGGGCAGATATAGATGTCCAAGAGGGAGAGGTCAGACACAAGGCCCTTACAGACCTCGACAATGGGGTACACCAGGCCAGAAAGAAGGGGAGACAAACCTCATCCTTATAAAAAACAGTCTCAATGACTTCCCACTACAGTTGCCAAACAGCTCTCTCTTGGCAGCCCCCTTAGGAGGAAAACTGGCTCTTTTCTATCACAATTGGCATTGCATCACCATAGACAAATGGGTTCTCAACATCATATCTCAAGGTTACAGGTTCCACTTTCACACTCTTCCAATGTTAAAAGGAATGCCAAATCTGCCACCAAATCAATGGGCAGAGGCTCAAAAACAAATTACAGCACTCATGGACATGAGAGCTATTCAAAAGGTACCACCACAAGAGCAAGGACAAGGATTTTACTCTAGACTCTTTCTGGTTCCCAGAAAGGACAAAGCCTGGAGACCCATTCTGGACCTTTCTTCTCTGAACACTTACCTGGATATTTCAAAATTCAAAATGTAGACACTACAGCAGCTTCTTCCCATGCTGGGCAAGAAAGCTTGGCTCGTGAATTTGGACCTCCAAGAGGCATACATGCATGTCCCTATCAGACAAAACTGCAGGAGATACCTCAGATTTCTAGCAGGTTCAATGCACTATCAATTCTCTGCACTGCCCTTTGGCTTATCTACTGCACCCAGTGTCTTCACAAAGTGCCTGGCACCAGTAATTGCATTTTGCAGGCAAAAAGGAATTCAAATTTACCCATACCTGGACGACTGCCTAATCCAAGCAGAGAGCAAGGACATTCTTCTAAAGCATCTGGTGTACGTAAAAAAGTTATTAAGTTGCCTGTGGTACACAGTAAATGAAAAGAAATCAAAACTAGTGCCCTCACAACAGATAATATTCCTGGGTGCCAGCTTAAACACAATGGCCCAGATGGCTTATCTCTCCCCAGACAAGCAAGGACAACTGACTCAGTATTTTCAATTAATGGCAACAAAGACCCAACTCCCTGCAAGAAAAATTCTGCAGGCCTTGGAGCATCTTGCATACTACTAATTCCATATGCCAGACTGCATATGAGGAAACTACAATGGTACCTAGAGAGTGTATGGTCTCAACACTGTCAAAATTTGGAAACAGTTATACTACTAATTCCTTGCCTACAACATGTGTTTCAATGGTGGGCTCAAGCTTGTCACCTCAACAAGGGACAGCCTTTTACTCAACCCACAGCCAGGCAGACACTGACAACAGATGCATCAGATTATGCCTGGAGAGCACACATGGCAGGAAAATGTATTCAGGGCGAGTGGCCCGCAGAACAAAGACATCTCCACATCAATAAAAAAGAGATGCTAGCTGTACAAAATGCAATTATATATTTCAAGGACCTGCTACATCCAGGACAACTACTACTAAAGACAGAAAACACCACAGTTATGTGGTACATAAACAAGCAAGGGGGCACACACTCCTACCCCCTCTGCAGACAAGCCATGAACTTGTGGAACACAGCTTTAAACTACCAAGTTCATCTGCAGGCACAATTCCTGCCAGGAGAGAAAAACACACTGGCAGACGACCTAAGCAGAAACATCATGGATCCTCATGAATGACAATTGAGTCCACAAATATTCAGAATGATAGCACAAAAATGGGGGAAACCAGACATAGATCTGTTTGCATCCCCAATGAACTGCCAACTACAGAAATTCTGCACAAGGAGCTACCATCCACAAGCATGGAAAGTGGATGCCCTCTCATTCAGCTGGAAAAAACAAGTATACGCTTTCCCTCCTTTACCTCTCCTTCCAAAGGAACTCATAAAAGCCAGGCAGGAAGAGCCAAAGATGATCCTGATTGTACCAGACTGGCCACGCCAGCACTGGTACCCAATCTTAAAGAACTTAGCACAAGAACCACCCTGGATTTTGCCTCAAATCCCACAGCTGCTGACACAACACATCAATCAGATACTTCACAGCTAGCTAAAGACCTTAAATCTAGCTGCATGGAAAATTCCTTAACCAAGCAAGCATTGCCTCTCTCCAAAGCTGTTATGGATGTCATTCTGGAGGCCAGAAGGCCTAGCACCAGGAAAGCCTACTCAGATAAATAGAAGAGATTCTGTGCCTGGAACCAAGCACACAGCCTTGACCCTCTTGTCCCAAACATTCCTCAGATACTTCAATACTTAACCGAGATGCTGGACAAGGGCCTCACCTTCTCATCCATCAAGATTCATGCCTCAGCCATTTCTGCTCATTACAACACGGATTCATCAACTTTTTCAAATCCTTTGCTCAAACAGTACCTCAGAGGGGCTAAAAACATGAGACTGCCCCATAGAGCACCTACACCAACTTGGGACCTCTGTTTTGGAAAAATTAACTTTACCTCCTTTTGAGCCAGCTAACACAGCAGAATTAAAATACATTTCTTGGAAGACTGCTCTGCTACTGGCAATAACATCAGCAAGAAGAGTTTCAGAATTACAGGCACTAATGGCAGTGGAACCTTTCCTCATCTTCTACCAGGACAGGGTGTCCTTAAGAACTAACCCTACGTTTATGCCAAAGGTATTATCAAGTGTGGCTCTAAACCAAACTATTCACTTGCCAACTTTTTATCCAAAACCACAGAACAAAGGGGAGAGACTACTACATTCCTTGGACATTCACAGACAGTTACGCTTCTACTTGGACAAAACCAAAGTTTTCAGAAAATCTGAGCAATTATTGGTAGCATACACTGCAGGAGCACAGGGGAAAGCCATTTCAAAGCAGACTATTTCAAAATGGATAGCTCACTGTATACGTTTCTGCTATACCCACCATGGGAAACCTGTACCTAGCAGCATGAGATCTCACTCCACCAGGGCAACAGCCACTTCAACTGCCTACCTCAGAGGAGTGCCTACCAAGGATATTTTAGAATCAGCAACATGGAGTTCTGTACATACCTTCACCAAACATTACCATTTGCCTTATAGATAGGTTCATAGATTAGTACTAGGCTAACTGCCCTTGCGAGCCATTTAAGCCTAGCCAATTATCCCCTGTGAGATTCAAACCCTGTACCTTGTGTTTGTAAGGCAAACATCTTAACCATTAGGCCACCCTATCCAGAGCTGGCTTTGCCACTGCTGTGCTGCAGGGCCTTATAGCCACCCCTAATGCCTTATAGATCCATCCTCCCTACCTTAGCTTTGGGATTCCACCCAAGTGTAATGACTGCAGCAGTGTCACACGATGAACATAGCACAGTTTTGTACCTACCATAAATGTAGATGTAAGAGTGTAGACCACTGCTGCAGTCCAGGTTACCCTCACTCCTTCCCCTCTTACTTTCTGGTACGTACCCAGGTCTTCTACCCTTATTTCCTAAAGGGAGTATTTGCTGGTAATTACAAATGGTTGTTTGCTTTTCTATTATATATTTTACTAGCAATTTGAAAGGCCTACCTATTTGGGGGCACCTGACATCTGGGGCAAGAAAAACTGAAGAAAATGGCATCAGCTGCATCTTATATCCCCCTGGCGCACTGACATCAGGGAAGAAATGACAGCAACCAATGCCGGACCAAGACTTTGGAACTCAGGCCGACTGGGGAACCACCTGACGGCAGGATAACCTAAGTGTAATGACTGCAGCAGTGTCTACACTCAAACATCTACATTTATGGTGGGTACAAAACTGTACTTTACAGCTATAGTACTGAATATAATAGATGCTTCATATACTTTAAAATATAAGTGAACGTTTTTTCAATTCACTTGAAATTTAAATGTGTTCATTTAACCCTGGTGGGTTAGTTGCATCTAACCTAATCTGCCACAACATTTCCCTGTGCAATAAAATGTTCTCCCAGTCTCCTGAAAATGGTGGTGTAATTTGTTCAAGTATCAAAAAAGCAAACTTATTGAAGTTTTGACAACATGCAGCATGCCTTCCCAATGCACTTCTATTGTCCCCCTTTCTTATGCTATATACATGCTGATATAGTCGTCGTTTCAAACTATTCTTAGACTTGCCTATATAAAATGCGCTGCATGTGCATCATTTTTTCTGCTCTACAGTTTAAACATTTTACTGTGTCCCAATGATTAATAATGTTCAAAACTTCATTGTCCTTATTCACATTAATATAGGAACAATATTCACATTGGTGACATTTTCTAGCCGTAGGTACACCCATGCTCGTACAACTTCTTTCCAACATCATCTTAACATTCTGCCTGTTTTTGTATGTAAAAAATGGTGGAGATTTAAATAAATGACAGATATTACTATCAACTTGTAACAACATCCAGTTTTTATTTATAATATTTCAATAGGCTTAATATCCGTTGTACAATGCAACACCATATTTGTATTCGGTGTTAATACTCTAGTCATTTTGTTTTCCATTGTGTTGACCGTGCTTGTCACCCCATGTTTAATAATGGGTACATATTTATCCTGTCTCCCAACCCAAACTTCACCTATAATTTTCTCCAATAAGTCTATGGGATATCCCCTATCAATAAACATTTTTTTAATTACTGTAAATTCTTCTAAACAGTCAGAAGAATCAGAAGTGAGACGTGAAACTCAGATTAGCTGACTTACCAGGTATCCAGTGTATATTAACTAAGGTGATGTATTTTCTATTTATTTCCAAAGTTACCATACTTAATATACCATTTTTGTCTGAATATGAATCAATAATTTTATGTACTGGTAAGTATTTTTTCTACAAAATCATAGTGCCCTCTTGGTCTGATAGTGAGATGCGACAAGTGTTGAATAACCATGAAAAAACAACCTATTCACGTCTTTTTTATTGGGTTGGTTTCCTGTATAAATGCAATATCCACTTTATTTGTTCTAAGGTATTTACATAAACTTCCCCTTTTTATATTGTTATTAAGGCCATTGACATTAAGCAAAACACAATTATATATAGACATATTTGAAAACATATTATTGCATTGTGTATTCCATTATGGACGAAATTTTAACTTTACACATATTAAACAAATAATCAGAACTATGTACAATACCAAACGTGGAATTTAAAATTCCTGGTTCAATGAACAAGACATTGAAGCCACCTTTTACCATTCCACAATCAATAGCCATTGTTAGTCTGATGCTTCAGCCTGTAATTTCTGAAATGTGCAATGCATTTTAGGATGTGACGACTCTCCTGACCTATGTAAGAATTCTAAACAGTTCTTTTAAGGTGCCATTAGACTGTGAATTGACTGCCTTAATCAACAGCTATGAACATAAGACACAGTTTCAAACAGTTATGTCACAAACCATTCTATTGCAAGTAATAAGTACCTTGTCATTGCTAAATAAAACATTTTTTAATAAAATAATGAAGTAAGCAAAAAGATTTACACTTGTCTTATAAGGATTTAGAACAACTTACTGCCATCTTCATACCAAGTCCTTTATATTTTACAATTGGTAGTAAGACTTTAGAATAAAATGCAAAAAAGAAATACAATCTCCTAAATTTAATCTTGCCAGTATTTAACATGTTTCAGAGGAAAATAATGAGAATTATATGCTAACAAGGATTTGTTAAATGAACTTTTTACAGAGAACATTGTATGAGAGTTATGAGAAACAAAAAGAAACTTTCTCTAAAGTTATGAATGTTGTCCTGTCGTGTTTCTTACTCATGTATTGAACACTTTGTCTAATATTATAATTTCTTACTATTTGTATAAAAAAGGGGGGTGTATGTAGTTCTAAACCACGTGTGTGACTGCATGAATCTTCCAGAAGATGCATACATGTAGAATCAGTAAAATATGTTATCATGCTTGCATGTGATTTTTAGATTATCAGGTAGTTTGAGTAAAAATAAATACACACATTGTTAGAACTATAAATGTTATTGTGTCCTTTCTTTTCCCATAAAACTTATTACATTGCAGATTTGTTTGCTAACAGTAAACATAATCCTTAATTTTTGTTTTAAAAAGCACAATCAGTTTACCCCAACATTACTAAGCATCAGAAGTATTTGAAATACCTTCATGCATTTATCCAGATAGTAAAAGGTGACTACTATGTTAAAAGCACATCACTGAATAACTCTGTAAATAAAAAAAAACACTTCTAGTACCTTTTTTGAGTAGATTCAGCTAGGATTAGATCTCTACAGTGTAGAAAAGCTGATATAGTTCATTTTAGAGCCCAGCAGCCGAAATCTGTTGTCTTTTTTGTCACAGAGCATCACACAATGATGAGGTAAGTTCAAAGGTCACATATTTCCTGTTTTTACAAAGTAAATAATTTGGGAAGCTGCTAAGAGTGAAAAAAACAGGTGTACTGCACTCGAGACACTAAATAGGTGAAGCTTTTTGAATTCTAGCAAGAAGAACATCTCGAGGACAGGGTTAACAAGATTTACATCTGTTTATGGAGGGAAAAGGAAACTAAACATGCGCAATCATTGAGATGAAGGTAAAAAGACAGGGTTAACAAGATTTACATCTGTTTATGGAGGGAAAAGGAAACTAAACATGTGCAATCATTGAGATGAAGGTAAAAAGACAGGGTTAACAAGATTTACATCTGTTTATGGAGGGAAAAGGAAACTAAACATGTGCAATCATTGAGATGAAGGTAAAAGACAGGGTTAACAAGATTTACATCTGTTTATGGAAATCATTGAGATGAAGGTAAAAAAGAGGGTTAACAAGATTTACATCTGTTTATGGAGGGAAAAGGAAACTAAACATGTGCAATCATTGAGATGAAGGTAAAAAGACAGGGTTAACAAGATTTACATCTGTTTATGGAGGGAAAAGGAAACTAAACATGTGCAATCATTGAGATGAAGGTAAAAAGACAGGGTTAACAAGATTTACATCTGTTTATGGAGGGAAAAGGAAACTAAACATGTGCAATCATTGAGATGAAGGTAAAAAGACAGGGTTAACAAGATTTACATCTGTTTATGGAGGGAAAAGGAAACTAAACATGTGCAATCATTGAGATGAAGGTAAAAAGACAGGGTTAACAAGATTTACATCTGTTTATGGAGGGAAAAGGAAACTAAACATGTGCAATCATTGAGATGAAGGTAAAAAAGGAACTGTTATATCACAGACTTGTGAGATATCAAAACTACCCTAATAATGGATACAGTAAATAAGACAGTATGTTTTAAAACACATATACTCAGTTATAAGTATAAAATATCAATTTCTACACATTATTACTCCCATTACCATCCTATTATAATAAACAACAAGTCAGAGTAAACTTGGCAAATGTATTTACACTGTCTCCCCATGTATTTACCAGTGTACAACACTATCAAGTTAAAAAAAAAGAAAAACACATATTATTACTTTCACCTTCTATCAGCAGTTTTACTAAAAGGATCTAGTGCCTCTAAGATGTTAATAAGCTTGGTGTTATGTATATTTTAATGTGCATAAGGGCACATATAAAATACACAAGCTATTGACAATACACTAGTTACAGTTAGTATTTATACAAGGTGACATTACAACAATCAGCAACTAGATCATGACTGAACTGCTTGTTTTTATATAAGGCTATATAAATATATATATATATATATATATATATATATAAAATAGAAGAAGCTTTTTTACCTTTAAGTTAGTATTTGTTCATTTGGATTCAAAGTATTTGGATAAATTCTGTCAGAGTAAGGTTACAAGTGACATTATAAAAAAAACATTGGGCCGGATTTACGAAGGCTTGCACGGAGTGTAAGAACAGTGTAAGATGGCAGACAGGCAATATGTCTGCCGAGCGATTCAGCAATAGCTGGTAGGGGCATGCATGAGAGCTTCTAAAGCTACTCTTGCACGGACATTGTTATGGTATGCAAATTACCTCATTTGCTGCTGAAAGCTATGCAAATGAGGTAAATTTGCGATCCAGGAACCACTAACCTGTCTGTGTAAGAGGAGTGTTATCTGCAGAAGTGTACCGTTCTGCAAATAGCTAATTAGAGCTATGACTGCTCCAAATAAAAGATGCATCTAGTTAAGGAAGCATGCCAATGGCCAAATATAAGGCCATTGGCATTTGTAAATGTTGTAAATCTTCAAAATCCAAAGTTATTTTTTCCCCGATTGCCGATGTTTAATCGTAGCGCAGCGTCACGCAAACATGCTGCTCTTTAAATTAAATGAAAAAAAGGGAAAATATCCACAAATGTGCTTTCACATTAAAAAGCTTGTCCTGCCATGCAGGTGAATGGCAGGCTGCAAACAATATGGCCACTGAGTAGTGGTTGCTAAGGGGGGGGGGAGCTCAGTGTGAGAGATGTAATCAAGCATTAGTAGGCAATCCTATGCAAATGAGGATAAGGATAGTGAATCCCAACTTTCCCTGGCATGTGAGCCATGTCCCTAGAGTGTAAGTGTAGGAGTAGGGTAGTAGTTGAGTAGAAGATAGGTGACATCATGAGGGGTATGTCTGAAAGACTGTGAGGTGATTGGAGCACAGTGGCATGTGTTTGCCCCGAGTTGCACAGGATTATAAGAGGCGTGTTTACAGTGCTAGCAGCTGAAAACAAGAAACCAAAGGCGTACGCCGTGGATATATCAGAAATTTCTTGCAAATGGGCACACAGTGTGTGCGAGCGTGTAGGCGAGTGTGCACTAGTGTGCGCGCCGCTGCCCCTTGTGGAAACAGAAAGGGAAAAAGGAAGGAAAAGTAGTAGTAGGACGTTAACTAATGAGAACTAGCAGAGCTGCCAGGTGAAATATATCACAATCAGCCAATTACACAGGCAGTCGACTAGCCCAGCCCAGCCCAGCAATTTAAACTCTGCAAACAGCAGTCTAACCTGTTTTCTCACAAGAACTCTGCAACACTGCAGTTTAGAAAGAGTGAAAACTCAAAAAGCTTAAGGCTGACAAAATGTTAGGGGCTGCCATTGCTATTATAAATCAACATGTGCAAGGTGCTGAGGGTGGTGATGTTGTGAATGCTGCTGAGCAACCCACAGTGAGGAGACGGAGAAGAGTGTACAGACTCAGGGTAACCTACCAGGGGCTACATGAGCTGGAGATAGTGGAGTGCCATAGAATGGACAGAGACCTCCTGCAGCAAATTGTTGAGCTGTGCTGGCCATGCCTCACACACAGAACCAACAGAGGGGAACCCATCCCAGTGGATACCAAGGTATGTGTTGGCCTATGAATACTAGCTACAGGTACCTTCCAGAGACCAACTGGTGATATGATGGGTGTTTCACAGGCATCAGCATCCAGGATACTGCACCAGTTCCTGGATGCCATGTCAGCACATGTCGGTGAGCATGTATATTTCCCCAATTCCAGTGAGGCATTGGACAGCAATATGCTTCTCTTCCACCAAATAGCAGAATACCCTGAGGTGGTGGGTGCAATAGACTGCACGCGCATACACATCAAAGCTCCACCCGGTGAGCGGGGTAGTGTCTACATCATCCGCAAGGGCTTCCCCTCAATCAACTGCCAGGTCATGTGTGATGCCCAGGACATAATAATGAATGTGTGTGCTGGCTGCCCTGGAAGCTATCACGATTCCCACATCTGGCATCTGATGCAGCTGTACCAGAGATTTGCCAACGGGGACATCCCTGACAGTCACCTAATGGGGGATGCTGGATACGCACTGGAGCCATGGCTGATGGCACACATCAGAAATGCACACACACCCGAACAAGAACTCCATAATGAGGCACATGCATAAACAAGAAACATAACTGAGTGTGTGTTTGGGATGCTCAAGTCACGGTTCCGGTGCCTGGAAACATCCGGTGGAGCCTTGTAGTACTCACCAACTACATGTACCCAAATTGTCATGGTATGTGCCATGCTACACAATATGATCCTGTGAAAACAGCTGCAGCAGGAACAGCATGGGGCAGGGCCAAACAGCCCCCCACAATTGCCAAGGCCTGCACAGGCACAGCATGATTCGAAGGAAGAACAACCTGAGCCTGCCCCAGTAGGCAGAAGGAGGCGTGCCCAGTATGCCCTGGCCTTGGCAAAGAGGCAACGCATAGCACATACACTGACTCAGTAGGAACCCTGGAAATTACACCTATCTCTGACTCGCACATACAATAAAAGGGATGCCTAACCTGACACTATCTGTTTCAAACATGTATAGGGAGTGTATTATGTGCATCCAACATAGGCAGCCCTGCAGCACCACCTGAGGCATGATTGCCCTATATTAAGCAATATAAAGCAGTGTTAAGCACATTTTACCAGTATTTAGCATATGTAAGCACAATTGCGTGGAGCTGCGCACCGCACAAACTAGCGCAACATCGGGCAATGTTGGACAAAGTCAGGTAAAGTCAGCTAAACACGAGCACGCCTGCTTTACTGTTCCTTAACCAGTCAGGTCTGCCCAGCAGGAAAATAAAAAGCAGTGACAGGGCTCAAACTCAGGATACTGTGCACTATAGACACAGTACTGAACCACTAAGCCATGACAGCATTTCACTGGCACAGACACAGCAGGGCAAGTCTAGACTAACGCAAACACAAACAAATGCTGTATCATGCCCTCTGAACTTCCCCCCAGGCCTATGCAGACAGATAACAGCAGGTCAGGCAGTGTGATGTGGGTTGGGTAGGCTATGAAGTCACAAACTAATAAATGTGGAATTGGAAGCTAAGTTTTGTAGTACAGTAGTATGCCTCAAGCCAGTATGATAGGCAACAGTACAGACTGAAATGGAGTACCTGACATAGCAGTGCAGGCCTAGCAAATGTGTATGTGTCAAGTGAACCCCTCATCCAATGTACACCCACAGTAACAATCAGGTATGCCCCCTGGGTAGAAATGTGCAAATAATAGCTGTCCCCCGTGTATGTAGAAATGTTGATATGTCTATGCAAAGCGACTCATAGAAGCCCTGCAGGCACAGCGTGCTTTCTGTTGATGTACAACACAAAGGTGAGCCCTGAAGTGAAAAACAACTTGATTTTTCACACACATATAGTATATATGTCCATACTGGGCATGTTCACACACTTCAACAAATTTAGCAAATCCCAGTCAGCAAAATACTGAAAGGTCATACTGGACATGCTGACACACTTAGGCCATGTCTGAGTACAGCAGTGGGCCACACATTTCTGGCAGTTGCAGTTCTCACCCCAGAAACATGTCACTATCCACCAATCCTGCTTTGCGCACACAGTGATATGAAAACAGACCCATACAATATATTGGACTCCTGTCATAATCAAACTATGTACTACAAGTACTGAACTCGTTCAGAGAAAGTGAAAATTCAAAGAAGACCAATAAATCTCCAATCAGTATCATCTATAAATAATGAGCACGCCTAACATTATCCAATCCATGTTCTGGCAAAAATATTGTCAAAGAGTCCATACAGAACCATGAAGCTTTATTTCGCAGTGTCATAAATCTCAATGTAAACACATATATGTTCTGAGTCAGTGCAAACTGTAAATTAATACATGTACATGACTGACACCGCCAACATCTTGTCAGACAGGTTCATACATATTTACCCCCCTCTCACTGACAAAAGGGCCCATTATCATACCTGGAGACTGTGAAAACCCAGAAATCACATATATAATGGTTAAACAGCACTTTCCAAACCTAAAAACATGGCGTCTATGGGATGACATGGCTTCCCTAGCTGTGTCATATGTGAACTCCAAAACAAACAGACCCTGCACCTGAACAGTCCTTTGAGACTCACCCTCTGTACAGGATATGAAATTGTTGAATGCATTACAGCAACATTTGGCACACTCCACAAGTGTTGGTGCACAACAGACCATAGGAACTATTGTCTTATAAGCCTATTAAGCTTGATCTGCAAGGCCATGGATCCATCATGATGGAACTCATAAAAAGAGCTATTATGAGCCTACAACCACCCAACCCTACCAATTTTGGTTTGGTCAGAGGCAGATCATGGTTCCCAAACCTGCTAGACTGTTTTCAAGGCAGTCACCCAGGACATACATCAATGAAATGAGCTACACATGTCCCACATAGATCTTGGAAAGCTCTCTTCCAACATCCCAGACACATGTTGTATCCACAAAATCAACAACTAGTGCATAAATATGTATGTCATCTGATGGATTGCCAACTGGGGCACAGCTAGATCCCACAAGGTAAGAACTGTGGTCTCCTGCTCAAGCTGGTAACAACTGCTGTCCCTCATGGCTCAGTCCTGGGACCCCTTCTGTCTGGAGTATACTTTTCAGAAATACAGTAAAACACACGAGGGCTATGTTTAGCAAAGTTTGTGGATGACTGCAAAGAAGTTGTCATAATCGATGTGTGGGACAACAGAGACATCCTTAAAAAGGGTCTCAGTCAGACATATGTGGTGTAAAAATTATGCCATCGAGCTACAGTCATACAAATACCACATAGGTGCCAACACCCTAAATATGGAGGTGATAATAAGGGATCTATGGACACATGTGGATAGTCATCTCTACTTCCAGAAATATATTCACAAAGTGGTTAGAAAAATCATGCTGTGTGTTCCCACAAACTGCCAAGTACTTTGCATGTAGGTCAAAGAAGGTTCCCTCTACTCATCAGTCATCAGACCCATCAGAGAGTACCACAACACACCTGCGATGAATCTGACTAGGCACCTCCAGCAGCTGGAAAGACCACTGAAGTACCTCAACAAGAGGATTACTGACCTCAAACAGTTGCTCTATGCAACCAGACTGAATTTAACTCAATCTGTACTCTGTTGCAAACTGTCTACTCAGGAGATCTCTGCCCAACAGACAGGTCCATGTCCAATGCAGAACTGATGTACATGCGCTATCTGAAGTAAACCCAAGCTCACTGTACCACATGCTCTAGGGATATCGTCATTGCAACATTAAATAGAGCATGTTGGAGGGATACATGACTAACTCACAGGCTTCCCTTTCTTTGGAACAGGCTCCCAACTGACATTAAGCCAAGACCCTCACTGACACTCTTCCAGAGGAGTTTTGATGAGTGTACGTGAAACTGAACTGTCACACCATGGATTACTTCATCAGCTCAATTACACAGAGGCCTAGGGAACTAACTCCATGGGAGATGATATCTGCACACTCTGGACATACTAATATATGCATTCAGGCAGATAGCCTATCACCTACCTATGTACCTATATATATATGTAGGGGGAACACAGTATAATAAGCCAAAGATGGATGTGCAGAGATGTGTGTAAAAGGGTGACCATGACAGGGAGCCATCCAGGACTGTCCCACCCAGCACACATCCCAATGGCATGAAATACATGAGGTGCACATCTCTCCCACTGTACATAGCCACCAGTATCTGTAAGCATTACAGTGTATGTGGTCCATGTGCCTGCTGTACAACATGACTGTACAATGAAGTACACCTCACGAAGGCATATATCAGCCTACGCAAATTGTGCAGCTTTCACCACACCATTGGGTAGTCTCCCAAGGCCTAGTTCTAATAGTTAGTATCCTAAGCCCCTTTCTAGTGGGGCTGCTGATGTGATGCCTGGCATGAACTGTTTCCCATCCACCCATCAATGTTCCAATTGAAGAGTGTCAGTGAGGGGTTCTGTCTGATGTACATTGGGACTCTGTTCCACAGTAAGGCAAGTGTCTTGGATGGTACTGTATCCCACCAGCATGTTGTATTCATCATCCTGATGAGGTTCATATCCCTGGAATGTGTAGGGTGACTCAATGTTGTTATGTGTAGATGGAGCATGTTCAACAGTCATGTGTTGGACATGGCTCTGTATGTTAGGCAGAGTGTGCCTCTGAGTAGGCAGTACGCAATGAAGAACAGATGTAGTTTTACCAGTTGTGTTGCATAACACAACTGTTTGAGGCCAGTAATCCTCTTGGTGAGGTACCTATGTGTTCTCTACAGCTGCTGGATATGCTAAGTCGAGTACATCCAAAATGGTGCACTGTACTCAATGATGGGTCTGATGATGTATGAGTAGAGTGCCAACACTACCTCTTTGGATCCTGATGCAAACCCTTTGTTGATTAGGTGGGCCACATAGGATCTCCCAATCACTTTGGCAACATGGTTGTCAAAGGAAAGATGACTATCTACTTGTGTCCCTAGATCCCTTATCACCTTGTCATTTTTAAGGGGGTAACACCCATGTGGTAGTTTGTGTGTATTTTGTTTTCAACAAAGAGGATCACTATGCATTCCTCCACAGTGAGCTTGAGGCCATGATTCTGACACCACACATCTGTCTCATAGAGTCCCTTCTGGAGAATATGTCTGTCTTCCGTGGAATCTATTATGGCAAACACTTTACAATTCCCAGGAAACTTAGTCAACCACAATTCTCCTGTGTTGGCATGTACATTTGAGAAGTGCAACTAACATTGTGCAAAGCTGTTTATCAGATTGTAGCCTGCATCAGATCACTTACCTTGTCTCAGGAATATCACCCAGTATTCCTGAGAACAGTGGAAAATACAAATGTCCTACCAAATACCATTATATATGAGGAGAGTACAACTACCAAAACACTGACTCGGAGAATTACTCGTATACAACGTCCTTTACCCAATGCTTCCCAGAGTTTAAAAACTCAAACGCTCTGGAACAGCTGGTTACCACGCCCACTAGAGGTGACAACATACTGGACCTGATCATCACCAACATGGGGTACTAGTGTTCCACAACAGAGATAAACCCCTTGCTGGTAATATCAGATCATAAAGTAATCACACTGGACATCCACATCACACCCCCCTCTCCACAGTCAAGGAAACCACTGTGAAGAAAGTTTCTAAAGCAAACAGCACACTTCTCAAGACCAAAGTGGAAAGTTCTAAAGCACCCTTGCTATAGGATAATGCTATACAATCTTCAGAATAATTTACAAGTGCATTCTATGAGCATCTACCAGGGATGCATGTATTGAGACATGCCAAATAAAACCATGATGCACTCCTCCAAATATAGGAAACCAATCTGGTGGTTGTCGTACATAAATGAACTATACAACAGAAGGAGGGAACAAACACATGATAGAGCAAACTTCACATAAGGAAAGGCATCACTGATCATTATTAGGGAGAAACAATGATTGCACATAAAATAATCCAAGGCCAGTTTCTAAAGACAAATTGCCAAGGAATGTAAGAATAACAGCCACAAAGCCTTCGTTAGCTATACCAAACATTTAGGTGGAACTCTCAAAAATGCTGTCAGCTACTGCTAAATGGAAAAAAAGATACACTGAACCAACTTACATTGCCCACATCCTGGGGGACAAGTTCAGTGCAAACCCACCCCCCCACATCACCTCCAAAAGGGCCTGTGTCCATCCCAGAAGAATGCAGAGCACCAGACTTCATAGACATGCAGGTAGAAACAGCCCTCTCCAAACCTAAGAACACAGCATCAATGGGACTGGATGGTGTCCCAGGATGTGACTTACACCAGCCCCAAAAGGAACTACACCCTCACCTACATTCACTGTTCAGACTCAACCTTATCACAGACTATGTACCCAAGGAATGGCATACAGCAACAGTCATCCAGCTCCACAAAGGGGGTGCCACAACAGAACCAGGAAACCATTGCCCTATAGGCCTACTCAGCCTGGTCTGCAAAGCTATGGAGAAAATTATCATGGAACCCATAAACAGAGACAATGTGGACCTCCAGACACTGGACTTTACCCAACTTGGCTTTGTTAAAGGTAGATCCTGTCTCCTAAACCTAGTTGACTTATTTGAAACAGTTACCAAGGACATAGACGGAGGTGAATGTAGTCCACACAGCCCACCTGGACCTCACTAAGGCCTTTTGACACCATTCTCCACTCTGGCATCATGGACAAGCTTACCAGCTTGAACGTTATCAACTATGTCACAGGATGGGTGGCCAACTGGCTCACAGATCAAACACACATGTTCAGAGTTGCGGGTGCCATGTCCGACTCTAAACCAGTCACAAATGGCATCCCACAGGTATTGGTCCTGGGACCCCACCTGTTCAGTAGATACTGCTCAGAGGTACAGGCAAGCATGGGAGGAGTATGGCTGAACAAGTTTGCAGATGACTGATAACTGTGGTCCATAATCGACTCCATGGCTGACACAGACATCCTACAGAAGGGTTATACACAGACAGATACCTGGTGTCAAAACAATGCCCTCAAGCAGAATGCCAAAGAATGCATAGTCATCCCCTTTGGATAAAACAAAGTGCACACAAATTACCACATAGGTGGGAATCCAGTATGTACAGAGAATGTAATTATGGCCCTGGGGACACAGGTAGACAGTAAACTATCCTTTGATGATCACATTGCCAAAGTGTCTACAAATTCCTTCTACGAAGCCCACCTAATGTAACCCACTTTGTCTAGTCTGATGATGTCACCATCCCACAAATATACCTGTGGAAAGGAGAACTCCCAGTAATGTGTATAGCGCATTGTGTAAATGTGTACTGCTCTAGTATCATTAAGTAGTTAGGTAGGGATTTGAATCCTGCAGTGTGTGTGTGTGTGTGTGTGTGTGTGTGTGTGTGTGTGTGTGTGTGTGTGTGTGTGTGTGTGTGTACGCGTGCATGTGTGTGTGTGTGTGTGTGTGTGTGTGTGTGTGTGTGTGTGTGTGTGTGTGTGTGTGTGTGTGTGTAACTACAACACCTTAAATGTGGTATACCATCCTACAAATATACCTGTGGAAAGGAGAACATTCAGTAATGTGTATAGCACATTGTGTAAATGCATACTGCTCTAGTATCATGAGGTAGTTAGGTAGGGATTTGAATCCTGCACATGACAACTGTGTGTGTATCTCCTTGTAGAGGAGCAACCTTTTTGGAGACAACTACAACACTTTAAAAGTGGTATACTTATCTTTGTCAAGTCTGATGATGTCACCATCCTACAAATATACCTGTGGAAAGGAGAACTCCCAGTAATGTGTATAGTGCATCATGTAAATGCGTACTGCTCTAATATCATAAGGTAGCTAGGTAGGGGGTTGAATCCTGCACTTGGTGAGTGTGTGTGCTCTATGTGTGTGACACAGTTGGTGACTCTGTTGTGGGTTTTGCTTTTACTACTGTATGACATATCACAATGACAACAGTATGTGCATTGCACGTCAGGTAGCTGTGTGGCAAATTCATATAAGTACATGTGACCTAAATTATTTCAGAGGTGGGAACCCTGCTTTCTCCATGAACACATCTATTATCTTTGCCAGAGTGTGCTGCTGCTTTCCAGACCTTAGGTCACATCTGTATTCTTGTGACATTCCCAGCCACTGCAGTGATCCCTGGCCTAGGTCATCAGTGTCACACACACTCATTACAGTTTCAATTGAATAATGTGAGTGAGGGTTTATGCCTGAGGTATATTTCAGACCAGTTAAAATGCAGCAAAGTCTGTCAATGATGGCTATTCATTATAGGTGTACAACAACCTTTGTGGATATGCATGCAGACCCCTTATTGCTTATGTGATTCACCAAGGGATTTCAAAATACCTTTGGAAATGGGATTACCAAAGGAGAGATGATGTAACACTTGGCTGTATGTACCCATCGGTACCTGTCAACATGTTGGGGGCTACTACCTATGTGGTACTGTGGGGATACTATGTTTTGTAAAGGTGGATGACCATGCTTTAGTTGGCTTATAGTTTTACAGCATGGGTTTGACAACAGGTATCTGTCCGTATGATACCCTTGTGGAGGATGTGTGTGTCATCTGGAGAATGCATTATAAGTCACAGTATGCATTCCCAGATGTGGACGGACATAACCCTACTGTGTTTGCTTGTACCTAAGTGAGCTATATGGCAATCAGGAGTGGTCCCAGGAATGGGTGCAGGTGAACACCACTGGTTACTGGCATAGTATAGTTCCTGAAGGATACAAATGTTACTGTGTGTCCTACATCTGTCTGTCAGTTGTCAAGACATCATCTAACGATTGTTTATGGTCAGGCTGTAGAGGTTATGTATACTACCAGAATGCAAACCAATGACATATAGTAACAGTATCACCCACAGCACAGTGTCAAATCATGTCATACACACGTGTACCCAAGTTCCAAAATGTGTGTAGTACAATGCATACTGGCCACCAATAGAAACTATGGAGTGTTAACACTCTGTAATACAGGGCATGTCACCCTGCCCATGTGTCCACTATGCACGTACATGCAGACAGTGCACCTCCACCATGTTCACAAATGTACACCTGCAAACCTGTGCTGCACACATCCAACATGTACTGTCCACTCTCTAACACATGCTGCCAATACTACACACATCAGCCAAATGGCACGTGGGTGGACAATACACTACTGGGATTAACTCTGGTGTAAACAATACTACATTGACAATCATAGCTTTAATGCATCATGGCTGCTCAGCTACACCTTCAAGGATAACATTATACTTTACTGCTGATAACATGCTAACATTGCTATATTGCCATAAAGTCACCCTGTGCATCAAAACCATGTTAACCTGTTCCTGCATCAATGTTACAGATGATAGGAGGTGGCACAGGTTTCATCACATGTACAGGGAGTGTTGTTGGTTTGCCAGAGGCCTACATTGAGCCATACAATCAACGTGTGTGTGTGTGTGTGTGTGTGTGTGTGTGTGTGAGGGCCAAGAGTAATGGTATGGGCCAATGTTGATGTAATGTGTGCGGGTATGTGTTAGCCCTAGGTGTCTGGTTTATGTGTGTGTGTGTGTGTGTGTGTCTCTGCATGCACACAGTTCAACCATCTGGCTGCCATATAGAGGGATTTGTAGGACAGCCACAGACTGTACCTGCCAGGCTTTACAGATCACCATCTCCGACCACGGATACGGTACTGTCAGTTAAAGCGGTATTATGTGTCCTCTGTGCCCTTAGTCCCTGTCTGGTGTACCGTTCCATACATGCATGTGCCTCCATGACAGCCTGGAACATGCGTGAGGTTGTAAGACCTGTGGCACGTCTGCCAGGGGCATGATGACCAGCAGTGCTCCGACGAGAACCCCTGGACATCTGCCTATGTGGTACCGTTCCAAACCTCTGGGTATGGCTGCTGTGTCCGGATGCATGTGCCATAGGTACCACACTGTCCTGGCCATTGCCGACTGTAGACTGTCTCTCAGCTAAGGGCATTGGTGATGAGGGATGTATTGGCAGTATGACTGTGTGCATGGATGGGGTGGACAGCTGTGTACTGTTGACTGGTGGCCCAACGACAGACCCTGGCAAACATGCCTGTGCCTCAACACACCTATCATCATTATCACTATTTGAGCCAGTGCAATCAGGTTCCCTGCTGCAGTGAACCAGCCCAACATCAGCACCTGTGAGAAGAAGACAGGAAACACACTTTACGACCTGTACATGATGTCAGAACACATGAACAAATGCACACGTGCACACATGCACACAAATACACTCCTCACTAAAGCAGAGACATACACACACATACCACCAGCAATCCAGAACATACCCAATAGCGGTTGATGGTGGGGTACAGTATCAGAAGACAAACAGTCATATCACACGTGTCAGCATGCAGGATGTGTGTTGCTCAACAGCATGCAGTGCGAGTGTAGACAGTCCTTGTTAATAACAGTATGCTTTGATGCATGCGTGTTGTTGTTCATTGATTGTCCTCACCCTGGAATGCAGTGTGTACATGGACACAACATTGCTGTGTAAGTATTACAAGCTCTGCAATGTGCTGTGCACCATCACTCACAGGTATACATACCATGGCTGGATGTTTATCTGTGTCACATAGATATATGTTACTGATTAGGGCATCTGTGTCTTTAGCAGATAATTGTGGACACCAGTTTAGCTCATGCATGCTATGTATACACATGGGATGAGTGGTGCGTGTATACCTGATGGAATACCATTGCTCAACATAGCCATTGTACAGTAGTTATGGTGAGTGTAGAACATATTTTGGACATGCCAGTCCAGTCATGACATGGCATGCTACAACACAACTGCAACATTAAACATCACACATACCCAATGCGTGTCATGTGACCTATACACTCAATAGCATTACAAGACATATATGTGTCACTTTGTGCAAATGGTGATTGCTATGCATATTGTGTATAGGTGCATATGTTTGCACACACACAACATTGAGGTGTATAGCAATGAATGCTATGTGTAGTAAAGTGGTTACTGTAACTGGATGGTGTGTTGTATCATGAGCCATCATCATGCAGCATCATGTGGTCACTCAAGGCTACATATGTGTGCCAGACCGGCACCTATCATGCTGAACCTGTACCGCAGTACCATGGCAACATTCACCATTTCACAGCCAGTTGTTACATGGGCTAGTAAGGTGCCCAATAGGGAGCATTGCCTAACATGAATGTGTTGCGTGTTGGAGAGTGTCGCACTGCCCCATGATAGGCCTCTACCCCTCAGATATATTATGTGTGCTGTGTGGATGACATTTGGGATACTGGAGTGTGACCTTACAGCGTGTGTCTGAACACGCCATGTGTAGTATATGAACATGTACTGCGTATGACGGAGTTGTGCATGTCGTGTGCATGTGTATTGACTGCCTATCCAATGTCCACTATAATGTAGCCACAATTGTTTGGGATGCTGTGTGTATTGCATGTGTTTGAGGCAGCCACTCATGTTACTGAGATGTGCATAGTCTCACAGCAAACATGCACATCATGCATTATGCGTAGTTATGTTACATGTTTACATGACCTATACCTCACCTATGAAATGCACATTTTATTAGCAATATTAAATGTAGAACACACTCACCAGCATGGGTCTGCTGCCTTGCTGTCACACAGAGGGACCTACAAGGATATGAAACAGTTTGTCAGTGGCAACAACTGTGGCATTGCTACTGTGGGTTTGCAATCTTACAGTAGCACAATGCTTGACAGTCACAGGCCTACACATCATGTTCCAAATTATCAGTATTGAACAACACCAGGCTCCACATCTTCTAACTACACAGTACACATCTCACATATGCATGATCTAACAATAGAGGTAACAGTAGTCTACAGATATGCCATCTTACCTGCACTCTCCATGTGAACTTGCTGGGGGGCTCCGGCCTCCATGATGATGCATGTGTGCTGCTATTGTTGGCCAGGAGCCCCCAGGCTCAGGAGCAGCTCCTCCACTCTGGTGAGGGGGGGATGGGTGGAAACCCCACCACATGTGGCAAGCTGTTGCCTACGGACATCAGACACACGCTACCAGACATGTCTAAGTAAATCACTGCAGTGATGTCGTACCTGCATGCCTATGTCATTTATCCTACGGACAACATCTTGCCACAGTGCAGTCCACTCATGCTGGTCCTGGCTGGTTCTTGAAAATAGCAGGGTGTACTGTTGGATGAGACAGTTGGTTAGTATCTCATCCTCTGCACGGCTATAGGCAGGATTGTGATGGTGGGACATGACCCTGGAAGACAATAAAACAATATGTGTGAGCAAGTCATGTGGCACACTTAACATTCTACAGTACAGATATCACTGAACCGCCATAAATAGCAAACTATTGTCTGTCAGAGGATACACACTTTCAATACCACATAGTGCTCAACCCACAACTGCCTGACACTGCCTGACACGCTCTATATATTAAAACATTTTCTGCACAGCAACAAAGAGAAACCACTATGTAAGACTATGCAACAGTACATGGCACACTGTATGCGACACAATGCACCACCTAGCCACAGGTGGTATATATCCAGCTAATGCATAACGAAATATGTAATCCATTGCAATGATTGTAAAGTCCAGTGACAGTATTACCAGTATACCACACTAGTTGTTGATGGAAAACCCCAGCCTACAATATGTGCACATTCATGAATATAGGAGGCATACTGCTGTACTAGACTATACATGTTGCTAGTTACCCACTTATATCCTGTAACACACATATGACCGAGGGCATGTTACAGGCATACCCACACACACATCAGACATACATATAGGACACAGAGGTATGGCAACCCAGATGAGCTTTATGTGTGTACCATACAGTACTGTGTGTCAGTACTTACAAACCCTTATGCCTGAGGTATGTAATCTGTGAGGACTACAGGGAACACACAAAACAGTGTTTCCAAGCAATGTGGACATACACCATACTGTGCTGTTTAGGCCTACAGCTTCAGGTAGTACTACATTTCATACAGGGGTTTGATTCACCAGCAGTACCAATCAATGAGCATACATGTACTGCTTTATCCTCCAATGGCACACCCCAGTTAACACAAAGGGACTATGTCACACCGTATGCCATACCGCTTTCTCTGGCTAGCAATAGCATTTACATCTTTTGCTGGGATCAGAGCTAGGGCACATAATACAATGAAAGAATCAGTTTCCCACTAAGCTATCCGACATATACACAACTGTGACACATTAACCATCACACTCAGTCAACCTCACATAGCAATTATTGCAACAAGTACATGTGGGTGTGTATTGGTTCATAGGTAGGTTATAGACTATTGGACCTAGGGCCTATAGAAGCCTAGCTAGATGGTACCCTGGCCTTTGACACCCAAGTAATTTAGTTTCATGTGTCCCTGTCAAGCAGAGGCACAGAGGTAATTCCCGGCATGTATTTCCTATCTCTCATCCAATCATCAAGACTATTCATGACGAGTGCTACTGAGGAGCTTTGTTTGCTATTGATATAGTTTGTTCCAGAGTATGGGATGTCTCTGAGATAGGAATCTATCCCTCCAGCATGTTCTGTCTATTGCGGTGACAAGGTTTAGGTCCCTAGAGTGTGTAGCTCATAGGGATAGTGATCTGTTTACTTGGAGCATGTCCAACAGCTCTGGGTTTGACATAGCTTTGTATGTTAGGCAGAGGTCACCTCTGGGTTGCTGGTATGTGACACAGTCTAGCTGTGGTTTTGTGAGACGGTCTGCATAGGGCACCTGTTTGAGGACAGTATTACTCTTTATGAGGCATGTCTGTGGCCTTTCCAGTTGCTGTAGATGTCTTGTGATGTACATACCAGAAAGGGCATTGTACTCTATAATGGGTTTTGTGAGTGATGAGTAGAGGGGAACACTGACCTCTTTTTTCCCTGGATGACACAGCTTTTGTGATGAGGTGTGCCATGTAGACAGATTACATGACTAGTGTGGCACTGTGATTATCAAGGGTGAGACTACTGTCCACCTGTGTCCCATGGTCTCTTATTACACTTTCGGTGTTAAGTCGACTACCACCTATGTGGTAGTTCATGGGTACAGAGTTTTTAGCAAAAGGGATGGGAATGAATTTCAGACATTGAGCTTGAGGCCATGGCTTTGTCACCAGGCATCTGTTGCAGTAAATATATATATATATATATATATATATATATATATATATATATATATACACACACACACACACACACACACACACACACACACACACACACACACACACACACACACACACATACATATAAACATCCATTGGTGTACATATAGATATACATATAGGCACATATACAGTCCACCTTTCATGGTGGGAATATCAATTATGCGAAGTATGTGAGGTATACAGTTATGTAATGATATTGCACAGTCTTGTGCGAAATGCATTGAAGGTGTTCTCAGCCCATGTGGCTTTAGCAGGCCTCACTGGCTGCAACACTGCAAACCTAACAAATCACACCCACAGCGTTTAACCACCACATGTCATATACCAGCAAACAGCCACTGTCCACACTACTGTACAGAACACAGATGACATGGTTCAGATGTTTGACATTTAATGCTGAGCTACATATATCACAGTTATGTCCCACTGCGTCCCACTGCACACAGCTACACACTGATTTGTCCATGGCAGTAGTTATGCAGGGCATCTGTGCATAGATACGTACTGCTCCCACATATTGATGTTTCAAAGTATGTAGAGTAGTCTTCAAATACATCTACTACATGCCAGTAAATACATATCTGTTACATACCTGTATCTTTGGCTTTGCTGTATCTTTGGCTTTTTTAAATTTTTTTTTCCACTGGTGTGGGTGGGGGTGTGCGTCTCTCTCTCTCTCTCTCTCAGCATCTGCAATGGGATGATTGCATGTGTGGCCAGCAACTACAGCCTGCTTTTATAGGTATCTGCACATGTGCATGTGATGGCCTCTGACCAGTTGGTGGCCACCATTTGGTAATTGCATGCAGCCTGCTGTGTGGTAATTGCAGTACTTACTGTCATAGCAACCCAATGCTATAAATTGCTATGTCAAGTAGGCATAGCCCTTTCAGCTTTCCAAAGTGGGGCCCATGCTTGTTTGTTGTGGACACCGTTGTGTAAGTCAGAAGGTTGGTATAGTTCTTATATCTGAAGCTAGGAGTGTAGCCAGTGATTTAAATGTTGTACTCAGACCTGAATGTTGCCACTTCAACTACACAGTTGTCAGTGTAGAATTGTACTCACCCCTACAAATGCTGACACAAGATACATGGCTATATGTAGTTTCTTTTCTACTTATACAATTAACTGTCATACAAAAGTAGTTATTGAGATGTATTCATTTGGCACATCAACTGTTTGTGAACTGCTATACTGTGAATATTACTTTACTCACTTTTGAACAGTTTGTGCTTTTTTAGTGTTGACATTAGCACAGGCTGCTCAAGAAAACTGGACAAATTTCGGTACTGAGTATGCCTACCTACATCCTTGGTAAACCCTGAACACACAGGTTTATTGTACATTTGGGTAGGGGTGCAGAAGGACAGAGAGCATTATGTATTAATGTGTGAACTTTATATTGCTGGACTTAAAGGGTTACTGCGTACCTGTTAGTTTACCAAGGCAATTAGTCTGACTGCGTAGCTCCCAACTCAGCACTGGAACAATGGCATTGTCACAGTTGGTTGCTACCAGTACATGGCTACATCCTTTGGTATTTCACTGTTGTACTCCTACATAAGGGTATGCTTCAGGAACTCCTTCCAAAGCTATTTGCACAGTGTGTAACAGCAGAATAGCTGATATGCCTGTGTGTTTCTGCCTCTGCCAGGCCTCTCAAACACTCAGGTACATATTTGAACAGATTCAGGGAAAAGTAGGTAGAAGTGAGGTACACCTTTACAATATTAGAGACATTAAGTTGAGACTTTGAGAGAACCAGAGCACATGGATTAATACACATTTCCTGAAGTACAAGCGGTGTCTAACTCTTACTTATTGTCATTATTCATTAAGTGTAATTCACCACCTTTCTGCCTAACATCAGTAGCTTTCAGAGGGATTCAGAGGGACACAGCTAAAACCTGTCTCAAAATCAGGGACATGCCTGACAATTAGCCACAGTTGGGAAGTATGGCCTCTGGCCTAATCAGATATGCTAGTGTTTGTCCTGCTATGATAGTGTGTGGGGGTTGTAAAGTGCTGCTGTAACATTTCCTGCTAGAACGGCTGGTTCTCTTTTCACAGTCATGTCATGCAATTCCACAAGAACTGCTGGTAAACATCCACAGAACAGGATTTGTGTTATGGCATTCCTATTTGTCCTTTACATTCACTCATTCTGATGCATGATATATTGATTTCAGCACCAATTTGTTGTATGTTTACCATGGCTCAGTGGTACTTCATGCAGTCTCCAAACCAACAAAGGAAAAAAGCGCCACTCAACTCCAAAAACCAAGATAGTGTGGAAATCCAGGAAAAACTTGTGGCTAAAAAACAGGTTTATTGAACAAAGTCTCAAAACGCACACCAAACAAACTGGCACAGGTGAAGATGAATTAAACTTCACATCCAAAAAAATCACATTAACGCACTTCTCCAAATACGTTTTCGTCCTGTTACAGACTTCATCAGATCAAAACTCTGAAACCCCAACCTTTCTATTTATATATACACTAATTGGTCAAATAAATCAATTAATTAAATAATCAATCAATAATATTCTTAGTTAAAACATTAAAACCCATTTTAAAATAGAAAGAGATTCTCTATCAAAACTTGTTATTATATACATATTGAATACTTTACATTCAGTTTAATTGTTATTAAAAAGTTTGATATATATTTGTATAGGAATTAAACATTCAACAGTAAAGTCATTGAGACACATTATTGTATCTTCATGCAGTCTAGTGTGTACAAGGTCCAGGGTTCGAGACTGATAGAGGTATTTTATTTTGCTGCTGAGCAGAACAAGGGCCCTGACATACAGAGTGACTAAGGCACTTTTAAGCAGTTGTAAGCGGGTTTGCGCAGGTTTGTGCAATGCTTAGCTAAGCGCACACAAGCGCACACAGGCGCAGACTCACGCAAACCTGCTAACTACTGCTTAAAAGTGCATACTCCCGCTAACCCCCGCACTCATTTCTTTGAAAGAAAAGAAACTGGGGAGATAGGGAAGTGGTGAAAATGGGGTACAAAGAGGTAAGGACAGTAGGGAAAACAGCTCGGGATGTGCAGGATGGGTGTAGGAAAGGCCCATAGCTGCCCATTTCTTTAACAGCAACAGCTGTGCATATGCAATACATTTGGTGGGAAATGTGAAATCTTCAACCCCTGTGAGAGGGGTGAGGACAACAAAGTATGTTGTACTGTCAATTAAATATCAGTTTATGTGTCCAGCGGACATGTGTGCAAAATGGGCAGCTATGTATGGGGCGTAATTTTTTTTTTTTTTGTGAGCAGAATGCCCCCTTGTTTTTTTCAGGTGAGAGTGGAATGTGGGGTAGGGGAAGTAGGTATATTTGGGGAGGTAGGTTGGGGAGGCAAACAGACAAGACAAACAAGATGCATACAGGGGCAGAATATGACATGTGGTGGGTGAGCACCATTGACGGGGAAGGATGTTCACAAATCGCAAGCCCATGAGCCCACAGATGGCAACAGTGGAACTGAGATCCCCACCCATGGGCAGTCACCACTGCACCTTTACAGCCCAGAGGGTGGCTGTGCTAGGGGCTGTGTAGGAGGGGCAGGCTCACCTGTGAGTCACACCACTTGTGCCTCAAGCTGGCATAGAGGATCAGTGACAGAACGCTCGATCTCCCTATGCACCACAGCCCGGACCGTTCAAAGGGTGATAGGTGGCCTTCCTCCGCCCACACTTGCATGGGGCGATGAGCCCCATCCCCTGCAGCACTTCCACCTGAAGGTGGCACAGGTCCAATGGAGGTGGAGGTCCCAGGCTGGGCACCAGACCTGCTGGTGCCAGGTGCCATCGCCAGCTGAGGTGGGACAGGTGGGTCTGCTGGGATCGGCCTTCCCATACATTCTATGTTTAGGAGGAATTAATGAAAATATGGGTTAGTAACAGTCAACAGCATTCCCAATTAGTTATAACAGCATGCAGAAGTGTTCCCATTAACCCAACACACCAGAGTTTGAAGAGTTGAACAGCAAGCATGACACATGCATATGTGGGACAACAGTGGACATTACAACAGCATGCAGGTTTAATTGATGGCAACAGGCCACCAATATTGTGGTATTTGAACAGGGCAAATGCATCAAAATAAATGCAGATATTTATAAATCAATAGGACATATGTCCCAACAAATGTTTTGAGATTAGACATACCCATTGAGGTGTGGAATTGCATTTTTTATGCGCAAACAGTAGGGTGGAAAATGATAGCTCCATTAACAACTTATATATCCTTCTAGTTTACACTACATTCCTATTGACTGCAGTTATATGTCTCCTACATGTATTATTACACTACACATTTGTCCTTAGATCGTGAAATGGGTTTTGCTAGATCGTTATATACATGGGCTGTATCTGACATACAAACTGTCTGGGATGCAGATGTTACTGCTACATATTTTGTGAGTTGCTCAGACACACGACTGCTGAGATGGTACACTGACAGCTCTACTTTCATATACTTATCTAGATATGTGTAGGTGAAATTATCAGTTATATGTTAACAGCTCCCTACATTTCTGCCAGCACAATGACATTTCTAGGGAACACAATACCAAGCTACTCATGTGCCAGATTAACCTGTACATGTTGGGCATGAACCAACAGTTGAGGACTGTGAATATGCTTAAAAGCTACTGGCACTCCCTTCATCCACTTTATATGGGCCTATCCAACTGTGTGTTAACAGCACTTAATACAACAGTACTATTTCTATAATGCAAGAATACAACAATATATCAAAGAAAATGACACAGACACACTCCAGGAATTATACCTTTATTAAAGACTTAAAACACTTTTCTAGAGGCTCTCTCATTTATTTTATATGACAGTACATGCAGAATAATTATTAGAGAATTATTATACCTTTATTTATTGTATTTAAACACATTTTCAGGCGCTTTCATTTATTTTACATAACAGTATATGCAGAATACTTACTAACCTACATGGTGGCACAGCCTTAGCAGCCTATCTGCATAGGCTTGCTGATTCGCAGCATGGACACCTGCAGCTGTGAAGTAATTGAAGTGATAGTGAGACATATCTATCCATAGTATACACTAGAATAGTGATTCTTACATACTTAATTCCATGACTACTTACTCAGTAGTGGGGCATTTGGCATCCCACGGGCCTCCTGGATCCATTAGCCCAGTTGATCTGCCTTGCGTCTTCTCAGGTCTGCATGGTGGTGTCTGACCTGCTCACCAGTCTGAGGGATGCCTGTGGCACTGGTGAGTTCATGAGATAGACCATCCCAGGCTTCTTCTTTGTGTTGGGTGCCCTGGTACTGGCCCTGCAGGAGTCTATCCTCATGATGGTGGACAAGGAGCCAAACCATAACTTTTGACTCCTCAATGCCCCAACGTTGCGCTCGAAAATGAGAGCCCTCTTCAGCACCGGCCATTGCTGCCAGCAGATGGGAGCTACAACCAGTTATGGATAGTATTCCCATCTATGGAGCTTAAATATGCATAATTTCCCGCACTTATTTGTGATTGGTCAGTTTTGAAAAAATGCAGCTGAAGGTGCACCTGCTTAGCAATGGGTAAACTTACATTGATATGTATGTGTGTGCTGAAAGTGCATACTTATGTAAAGATGTCATGGCTTACTGGTTCAGTACCGTGATTATGGTGCACAGTATCCCAGGTTTGAGGCCTGTCATTGCTTTTTATTTCACTACGTGCCAGACCGGCAAGGAGGTGTGGCTATGTTTTACCGACTTTGCCCGACGTTGCTCTACACTGCTCTACGTTGCTGTACATTGCCTGATGTTGCTCTATGTTGTTCTACATTGCCCGATGTTGCTCTACGTTGCTCTACATTGCCTGACGCGCTGGTTAGCGCAGTGCGCATCTACGTGTACACATGTTCTGTTTGCGCTAGTTGGCGCAATGCACAGCTCCGCGCAAAACTATTGCACTAGTTAAAGCGCTGCTAAGCTATGAGCAATTATACTGAAATGTGCTTAATACTGGTAAACTTTGCTTAGCAGTGCTTCACTTTGCTTAAGATACATTACTTCTGCATTCATCAGTATGCATAACAATTTCACTTTCTTATATATATATCAAATTCTCTCACTACTACATAGGCCATTTCAATGCTTTTTACTAAAATTTCATTGGTAAATGGAAGGAATTATTTTCATATACGGATTTCCAATAGAAAATAAAAAGGGGAGTGGTGGGACTCGAACCGGGAATGCCTCCTCTTAGTGCGAAGTTTCTACCACTACGCTATTGCTATTTTGCTTAATTTGCATATGTTTCTTATTATCCTCTTCAATGTCTTACTGCTAACTGTAGCTAAGCAATGGGCATACACATGCGAACACGCGCAAATACGGGTACCTATATTGGGAATGCTAAAAAAAAAAATTAAAGTTTTATATTTTATTATTGTACTGGGGTTTAGAATATGGGGGAGTGTAGTGTTGGGTATGTACACATTTAATCAGACTCGCTCATGTCAGTTGACATTTCCCTATTGTGTTACTTGCAGGGGCGTGTTTTTTTGGATTGCTCGGCAGTCTGATACGCCCCCTACACTCGTGCATGTTCCGTGTTAGCCTTGGAGTTGAGGCAGCATGCCCTCATTAATATGCATGGCACGCTGCCATCTTATTCTTACACTGGCATTTCCATGTAAGCCTCCTCTACTCTTACACGGAGGATTCGTGAATCTTGGGGATTTACTTTCCTTTTATTTTTTTCTTGGTATTTTTATCATTTGTGAATAAATTACCATTGATAGCTTGTCTTTTCAGACTAGGTAATGAAATGCCCATATCTTCTAATTTATCCAACAGTTTTTTTCTGACAAATTCTGCTGCTTCTTCGAGGTTGTGGAATATTTTTTGTACATCTGAGAGAGTAGTTTTAATTCTTGCAGGGATCAAGATCTGAGCTTTTGTCAGCTTTCTTCAAGCTTTTGATGAGAGGGACACATTCTTTCCTTTTTGTTATTGTAGTGGAGGTATAGTCATTATCAAACCTTATATTTTTCACCTCAGATTGTATTGGATTTCCTGACAAAGCTGCTCTTAATACTAAGTCCTTGTCCTGTGTGGATAAGAATTTAACTATAATAAATCTCACTGTATTAGGGTTTTTAAAAGTAGATGTGCTGGATAAAGACCTGTGGGCTCTCTCAATCCCAAATGAGAGAGACTTGGGAAGGTTTAATATTTTAGGCAGACATTCATTTAAAAACTGGACCATGTTATTTCCTTCCATCTTTTCGGGTACCCCATATATTCGGACATTGTTCCTTCTTGATCTGGATTCCAGGTCTTTGACTTTCTCAAGTAAATGATTATTCTGTTTTAGAAGGAAATCAGTTTGGGTGTCATTTTCCATTTGCCTCCCATCAATGTAATTTACAGTTTCCTCTATGGCTGCTACTTGTTCTGAATGTTTGGTTATAATTTCCTTCAGGTCTTCTATTTGTTTCTTACTTTTCTTTTTCACGTTCTCTATAATCTTTTCTAAATTATCAATCTTCACTGAGAGTCCCTGGATGCTGGAAATTATTGTGTGAAGTTCCTTTTTCATAGAACTCTCCTGAGGAGAGGCTCTTGTGTGACTCATAGTTTTGTCCAATTGTACAGAGCTGCAGTACTTCTGACAGGAAATTTCTTGATACAAACTCTGAAAGTTTTATTTCTTCTTTGTGGATAGTCCACATTACCAAGAGGTATAACTTGTGAAGAAAATTTTTGAAATTATTTAGGTTAGAACCTAAATATCTTGTCAGGAACATTTTTTAGAGACAGAGCATCAACAAAGTGCTGCTAACACTTAGGCATCTTGGCCACACCCCTCCCATCAGTTTATTGTGGTCATCTCTCTGATTACCTTTTTCCAGTCCCTTCTTCCCCAGCTTCAGTCACAGGCAGGGATTTTCTTAGGGTTCTAGGGGTCATGGCTTCCATCATCCCTATGCTGCCTCTAGCCCGGCTCCACATGAGAAAACTCCAATGGTACCCATTTCTAGAGCTCCTTTCAGATGCCTTGGACAGAGGGTGGGGAGCTTCATTTGGTTCTGTCAGGGTGCAGAGTCTCTAGCCTCCCCATCAGAGGTCAGATCACATCAACATCATGGAGATGAGAGCTCTTCTTTTAGCTCTTCAGGCTTTGCAATTTCTTTTTTCCAGGGCCCCACAAAATTTTCACAGTTGTCACAGGCAATATCACAGTGATGTGGCATGTCAACAAGCAAGGTGGGACAAAGTCCTACCTTCTTTGCAGGCCCGCTGTTCAGGTCTGGGATCTAGCTGACCAGTATCAAGTGAATCTTTAGGCTGTCTGCATTTCTTCAGTGCAGAATATAGTAGTAGACTGTTTGAGCAGGAACAGCAGATAAGCTCATGTATGGATGCTTCACAGAGATGCATTTCTGGACATTGTCCAAAGGTGGAGTATTCCTCAGGTAGACCTTTTTGCCTCCCCTCTGAACAGACAGGTTCATCTATTCTCTTTCTGAGTCCAAGTCCTCTGGCTTGGAAGGTGGATGCCCTGACTTTTCCTTGAAAGGAGATGTTTCTGTATGCCTTCCTTCCCCTTCCCCTGATTCCAAGGGTCCTGCACAAGATCATGCAAGACTCCCCCAAAGTCTTGCTAGAGACTCCCTTTTGTCCAATACACCATTGCTTCCATCTTCTTTTTCACTTAGCCGGGGGTAATCACCACAGGTTGACTCACTGAGTGGATCTTCTCACACAAGATAAGGGGTCTCTTATCCATCCTCACTTGTCCCCTCTTCAACTGATGATGTGGGTGATGACATTTTGATCCCTTTTAGGCACCCCTTTTCTGAAGACATATGTAGAGCTCATCAGAAGGCCAGGAGACCCACTACCATGAAGTCATATTTGTCCAAATGGAAGAGATTTTCTGCCTGCTGCCTCTTTCGTAACCAAGATCCCTTTTTAGTGTAGACCCCTCTGGTTCTCTCTTATTTGTGTAAATTGCTCCATGCTGGGTTAGTGTATTCTTCAGTTAAAGCTCACCTATCAACTATTTCTGCTTGTCTGCCCTTGACTCCCCTTTAGCCTCTAGGATTGAGGTCAAACAATTTCTTAAAGGCATCCTTCATATCAGGCTTCCCAGGAAGCCTTTTCTGCCTTTCTGGGATCTCAATTTTCTTGAAAAAATTGACTTAGGCTTCTTTTGAGTCTGCAGCTTCAATTCCCTTGTAAGATTGTCCTTGGAAGACTGTTCTTCCTTTGGCCCTTACTTCAGCTAAAAGAGTTTCTAAGCTTCATGCTCTTATGGCTGTCCCTCCTTTGTTGATGTTTCACAGAGACAGGGTATCATTTTATACTAATCCAAGGTGGTCAATGACTTGTCTCTTAGTCTATTAATTTAGCCTTCTTTTTTCCTTCTCCACAGTCTGCTAGTGTAAAGGTTCTTTACACTTTGGATCTGCATAGGCAGCTTAGATATTATTTGAATAAGACTAAGGCCATTCACAGATCTGAGCAGTTGTTTCCTTTCATGGATGGATGCCAGTGTCATCCTTGAGGCTGCTGCTTGAACTTGTGTCCATACATTCACTAAACATTAAAGGTGGGATATTGTTTCCAGAGCAAGAACTGGTTTTGCCATAGCTGTCCTGCATGGGTTTCAAGAGGGCTTTTTATTGCCTTCCTCGTCCCAGGTTTCCTCTTGGGAGTTTGTACTTTCCCTTACTTATACATTTTTCTTCACCGTTGAAGTATTCACTCCCTCCATCCCTCCTCTCTGCATTTGCTCTGCACTATTTCTCCTGCCTTCCGGACCAGGGACCCTACTTTTTTCCACTTTCATGTTCCTCCTGGGACTTTTCATTTCTCTAAGGTATGTACCTCCATATGTCACCTTCATGCTTTACACCTTGTGTGAAAAGCATATGTGTAACGTACAACATCAATAAATTCCAAAGGCTTTGGTAAACTGGATGGATGTTGGGCTATCCTTGGCAGGAGATCCCTTACATCAGGAATACTGCAACAGTGACGAGAAGGACATCTACTGTTATGGTAAGATTTTACACAACTGTACTTTTTTTTCTGTCAAAACTGCATAAGATGGAGGGTGATGAATTTTTGAGCCATGTCTTTGAACTGGCAAACTCTGGCCTTTGACAGTAAGACACTACTGTTATTAGAGCTTATTGTTTCTATTTTTTTATGATTATCATCTGATTTAATTGTCATATTCTGATTGCTTATGTTAAAACTGCATAGTATTTCTTTTTCGGTGGAGCACATATTTTATGTTATATAATTGTTAATGCATACTTGCCTTGTAGTTTGTTTGCAGGTAAGCTTATATTGTCAGTAGCTAATTATCTGCCTCCATCAAGCTTAGGTGCTTTCTTTATATTCACTAGTAATGGGCTTCTCCTGTTCCAAGAACCTGTCCCATAATAACATTTTCTAGTACTGGTTTATGCAATACCAGAACAATCAGGAGTAAGGCAAGCATTATATATGATTCTTTCATGTTGTTGGCCTGACCTTCATTACTAAAACCTGTTTGGATGATTGCCCTGAGCTATGTCTTGTGACATGTGCCTCCAATTATCATGTTATTCATAACACCAGGTAAAGGAGCTTGATGGCCCAGTGGCCATTTGTCATTTTTTAAGATTGGAATTGTCTAAGGTTGATGTTGAAGGATCTATCACCTTTAAGTACTACCTTGAGATAGTGAATTGGAGATTCCTTTTTATGTATCATCCACCAGTATACCCTGCAGATTTTTGTCACGAGATCTCCATTCTCCTCATTGACCTAATTCATGAATCTCCTCATTGTTAATCTTAGATGGTTTTAATGCCTGGGTTGATGCTGAGACCTGCAGACTTGCCATGGAGCTGCTAAGTTTAATGGACAGCTTCAGCTTTACTCAGATAGTTTCCAAGTCAATACATAAATATAGACATACTTTGGAGAGAGACAGTCTTGAAGTTTGGTCTTAGGACAAGGAATCTGAAGGTATAATCTTTTTGCTGTCTGGAACATAGCCTTGTTCATGTCAGGCTCTGCCATCCTTGCTTTTGCTCCTGCTCCTATAACATGGCATTGCTTTCATATAGAAACTTTTTGTTCAGTCCTCAATCAGTTTCTTGTTTGGGCAAGTTGGGTGCAGTGGTGATGATGGCTAGTAATAATACAATCAGCATTGATCTGGACTTTTTCAAACTGTTAGTCTATGCCCTAGTGATATCTGTTGATATGAGCCATGGTCTGACAATCAATTAAGTTAATTTTGAAAGCTTGGGTAAAGGTCAGAGCATAAATGGGATCAGATATGCCTTTGAGAGGGCAAACTTTTTCTGGATGAATGCTATGTTTTATATCAGACTGGGATCTTATGGAAAAGTCCACTTTTATGTCAGAAGAAATTTCCTGTGCATCCAGTCATTCAATTGTGCATTTGTGGATGATTTGGATGACTTAAACCTTGCCTGCAATATAAATAGGACCTGCTGGAGAGACAGGTATGTATCCCAGAGATTACCCCATCTCTGGAACAGGCTCCCCATCCATGTAAAGCAGAGTTCCTCCCTAACCCAATTCAATTGTAACCTGGGCAGTTGGATGGGGAACAGGAAATTAATCCCTGGTTTGGCACCTATGTCTCTAATGGACACAGACCTATAAATGGTTCATTTCCCAAGCCCTAGCTTGTAAATGTTTCATCTCCCAAGCCCCTGCTTACACCTATCAAGGGTATCAGAACTTGGCAGAGATTTGGGATGCACGACTAGGCTTAAAAAGGCCCTTGTGGTCATTAACTTAGTAAACACCTATAAACCTATCAGTGGGCTATGCAGCATAGTCTGTCTGTCCTCTGGAAAGTTATTTCTTCAAAAGAATGTGAGGAAGCTGCACGGTGATTTGCAGACAAGATTACAAAGTTTAGAGGCTCACTCCCCCAAGATACATCCATTAAGCGTATCAGTTTATCAGGATTGGTTCATGTGAATTTGTGCAGTTATATTGTTTACAGTGAGATCATGGATGTTATTTCATCTGTGTGAGTGACTGATTACATGTGTTTTGGATCTTGGCCCATCAAAGCTGTTAAAAGAACGTTTTTAGCTCCAGTTATTCTTTGAATTGCCTGCTCACTGAGGATCTAGAGGAACTGGCTGAATAGATCCTCAAGAAATCATCTTTGAATGCAGGCTTTTGGACAGTGAGAAGGTGGTTTATGTGCAGCTTCATTCACAACCACAATCAAGTAGCTTATTAGATCCTTGTTGCTCTGGGTTTAGATCTAAATGCAGTATGGAAACAATCTTCATTCAATTGTTTAATAACCTCCTGATAGTGAGATATCTGTCAGTATTCTCTTGGGGAAATTTGACGTGATGCATCATGGGATCCTGATTAAGTCCATTAAAGTGCACTGCAGGTTATCAGGTACTATCCTTGAGTGGCTTGACTCTTGCTCATCAGGTGTGAAATCATCAGACTCCTACCTGTTAGGTTGTGGTGGACCTCAGAGCTTGGTTTTGTTCACAGTGTATATTTTGCTGCTTAGGGAGGTCATTGCAGGGTGAGATAATTTATACCAGGCTTATGGTAATGATATTCAGTTTGTACCTATTCTTTCCTCCAGAAAGTTTTTTTATATACATCTTAGAAGATGGCATGCAACCTGTCCTTGATTGAATGACTTTTGTCTCAAACTCAGTCTAGCTAAGACCAAAGCCATATTGGTGCATACCGGATTTATTGCCAGGAAGTGTCTTGTCTTTTTTGTCTAAGTATATCTGTAAAACATTCATCTGCTCTCCCACTAATTTCATATGGAAGGAATCCATTGAAATTTGTGTTCTGTGCTCAGGATGTGAGCATTTTTCTTGATGACAGGTTGAAACTGAAGGACCATGTGTGAGTCTTTATCAAGATGTCTTATTTCCATTTAAACTTTTTTGGCCAGATAAAGTGTTATATTCTATTGTTACACATTCAGATGGCAGTTTATGCCTTTGTGTTACCTCACCTTGACTACTACAATGCCCCATACCTTGATTTATCATTTGGTGATTTAGCTTTCTTCAACCAGCTATAGAACATGTTGGCCAAACTGACCAGGATTTATGCTGGCTGCCTTGGCAGGCAGATGTTTAATATTCTTACCTTCACCTGCTGAGCCTTACACAGTCTAGGTCCTGCCAACCTGAAAGCTACTCCAAGACCTTGCTCTTTTCAATAGCTGAGAGATTGTCGGATTGTTCCAAGCATCTAGGTGAAGATATCTGGCAGGATTTCCTTTGAATATCTTGTTCTGGTTCTTTGGAATTTGGTAATTTCCCTGATTCTGACTGTAAGTCATGGTGGTCCTTCAGGAGGTCCCCCAAGTTGTTTGCTGTTTAGGAGGGTCAATTGTAGGTCAGGCGGAGGCAGTCATAGTTTACCGTCAGAACTTATTTAATTCTTCTAATTAGCTGTTTACATTATTTGTTTCAGTTTATTGCTTTTGGTGTGCTAGTTTCTTTTTTCTTGTTATGTTACATTTTTTAGCAGTATATATTTATCTTAAAATGCTTTGGTTTAAACCTTTCAGTACTTTTTAAACAAAAATTTGGACAAGTTCTTCTAAACACATTAGAATATTATATTTTCAAAAGTCAATCAAGCATTATTTGATGAGGCACCTACAATCACTTATTCATTTTATTTAAATGTAGTGCATGGAGTGCAGTGTTTACACTCCAATATTCAGAAAAAGACAAATCAGTTAAGCTCTAGAGTGGTTCAAGACCCAACCTTAATAAATGTTAAGCACTTTCTACTGAAGTTATTAAGGTCAGGTCTCAATCTAGGCAGTACAATCTGCCAGTACTGAGCAGCAGAGTAAAAGATTTCATCTGATTGTGTCCTTTTCATTCATTCTTCAAATGATGAGTCTCTGACCTGACTGGGATGCATTTAATAGGCTCTCGGATCCAACTCTTGAGCTTCTCCCTTTACCCATAATGCCCTGGTCAACCTGGAATATCTCAGATCTTATTTGCAGCCATATTGCTACAGAAGCGGATCCTTCTTGCAGAGCTTTGAAGTGTATTTTTCTATTTTAGTGAGTGCACTTTCCTTGCCTTTTTTCATATAGTGTTACCTATTCTCATCACCTCTCTTTCCCTTACCTAGTTTCATGAGTTTCTTTAAGGTTGTAAATCTTAGTTTTTTTCTGTCTCTCTCCTATTTTTCTACCTAGGGTAGCCCTCAGTACCATTGTTGCTACTTTTCTTCCTTCCTTCCATCTTTCTTTCTACCCGTTAGAGTGCAACTTCTTTATCCTACCATTGTTGGTAGTTTATTAAAAAAAGTTGCTTTTCTCTTTACAATTTCTTTTTTTCTTATAATTATAGATGATAAACTCACTAGGTTTAAGAAATGCACTTCCTTTGGGCTCAAGATCCCTAATTCTGATTCCATGGGGAGTGTGTCTATTGTCTGGGTGCTTCACACTTAAATTCAAACTGCTCCATGTGTGCAGGATTTAATTCATAGTGACCTTCATAACAAACTGGTCCTAAAGGGCTTGCTACTATCTTCTTTTTCTTCTTCTTCTACTTCCTCTTCTTCTGTTCCAGGGGCTCAAACCCCCGCAAAAGCATGCAAGGTGCCTCTTTGGAGGTGAAGGAGTAAAGAAAGTGGTCTCCAACCCACTCTCCTAAGTTAACTCCTTCTTTGGAGCTTCCTACTAAAGTTCAAAAGAAATTGGATCCAACACACTCGGATCTGAAGTGAAAACAGTCAGAGCCAACACTCCCATTCTAAGTCTCCAAGGACCTGCTCCCCAGGGATTTCTCTGGAACCTGTCTCTCTTGGCTCTATTCTTCCTAAATACAGGAGACCCTGAGGAGAGAGTCTGAGCCCCATTCTACCACTTCCTCCATCAGGTCCTCCAGGGGCCTTTCTAAAGCTGAAGTGGATAGGATGATGAGTATGTCCCTTAGAGCTCAGATTTAGAGGGAGTTATCCCGTCTCCACCTCCCATTAGATTGATGGGCCTCCCTTCTGCTTATCATACTGTGATTTCTCCTTCTCCAATCAGAATGGCAATTTTGAAGTTTTTGGATCCGAGAAACCTGAGAGTGTTTGTTTCAGATCTAAAGACAGCTAGGTCTTTGACTCTGACTGCTTCCCTGATTAGTTTAGAACCAATTCCCTTGGACCAGGATGAGTCTTGGAGCCAAAGTATCGGTGCCAGGTCCTGGGGGGGGGTCTGGATTTGATTCCAAGGTTGTCTGAGCTATCCCTCCCCCTTGAGTATTTGGCATTAGACAGCTTGGGTCTGACACCCCTTTCAATGCAGGGGAATGGGCAGGGTTTGAGACATGGTGGCATTTGGAGCTTCACTGCTGGTGTGGCCAGCTACTGCTTCTCACAGTCCTTCTGCTTGCAAGGTGGTGGAGAGGGTCTCCTCTCGTCCAAGACACAGGACTACTCTTTCTTCTTCAGATCCACCAGCCCTACCACCATCAGATCTGAGCTCTGATCCTCTCAGACTTATCACACAGGGACTTCCTCCTCCCTTTGGACACCTGCCCAGACCATACCATTGAGGAGACACACCATAAGAGAACATACAACAGGAGTCTATCACCAAAGACACTGACCCCAATGAAGGGGAGGGGTCCCCAAGTTTTCCACTGGATGATGTCTGCTATGGAAATATCTTAGAAATTCTAAGACAGAAAGGTGGATGGTCCCAAATACCCCTTTTCAGGAGGAAGCAGTGTTCCTGGAAACATTTGGTTCTGGCCCATCTAAGTCTTGGGTGACTCCACCGGCTGTTGACCTTATAGCTATAGCCTCTCACCAAGTGTGGAAGAAACTGGATACTGTAGAACCCAATTCCTGTCATCCTGATAAGTTCTTCACCCCCAAGGACACACCACACTGGAGCAAAGGGGTTCCTGTTGATATCATAATTGTGGCAGCAGACTTAAAGAAAGAGCTGGCAGAGCACAGCTCATCTGTTCATCCCCCTAACAGAGAGTCCAGGGCATTGGACAGATTCAGGAAGTACATTTATGCCTTTGCTTTAGGGTCTCTGAACTACTTGGCATATTTCACTAGGCTGCAGTGAGATATGACTAAAGAGCTTTCCAAATGCCTCTCCGAGTCCATGTCCGTGGAGGACTACAAGAAGTCTTCACAGCTGGCCACTCCTCTATCCATCTCTAATGCATCCATGAGGTTAATTTCCCATGCTGCTGAGGGTACCTTACAGGTAGTTGGTTCAGGCATAGCTATTAGGAGACACAGCTGGATGCACTTGTACAACTTTGTAGTGCCTTTTATAGTCTTCATTCATTACTGCTCCTTGTGATGGATCATTCTTGTTTGGCCCCATTATTAAGGAAACTCTTTCCTTGAGTGAACAGGATGGAAAGACCTTGTCTGCCATAGGGATACATTTTTCTACTCCTCAGCAATCCCTTTCCAGGAATCAGTGAGAATGTGAGAAAATGCAGTTCCATTAGTTCCATGATCCTTTCTAAGATTCACATGGGGATATCTCCCTCAGAGGTGGGGGAGTTCTAAAGGAAGACACAGTCCTCACAGCAGGGGAGGCATGTAGAACTAGGGTTTCTGAGACTCTTTATCAGATAAACCCTGTCAGCATCCCTAAAAGGTTGCCTGACTGCCCACCTCTGGAGGCAGTTGGGGGTGCTTGTCTATTCATTCATATGCCAGGGCATCAATAATAAAAGATATTTGGGTGCTAAAAATCAAATCCGGAGGTTATTTCATACCATTTTCAAAAATTCCTCCAAACAAAAGGAAGAGGCTCCCCAATGTTCCACCCAGTCAGATGGAGGCAGCAGCTTTAGAAATTCAAAAGCTGTAAGACAAAAGAGTCGTCCAGGAGGTCCCACAAGACCAAAAA